>NC_060277.1:64621140-64705168 GCF_021613505.1 Equus quagga
CACACATCCCACGCTCACACACATCCCACGTTCACACACATCCCACGCTCACACACAACCCACGCTCACACACAACCCACGCTCACACACGTCCCACGCTCACATCCCATGCTCACGCACATCCCACGCTCACACATCCCACGCTCACTCCCACTCAGAGCTTCACCCCGACAGCCCCTCTGCCTGGAGCACGCTCCCAGACTTCTACATGACTCAGCTCTCTGCTCCAAAGCCACCTCCTCGGACAGGCCTTCCCCACCTGCCCACCCTGTCCACGGGGCCCTCTGCACCCTTTCTCCCCACCCGAGCCTAGCTCTCTCCTTCCCTGATGGTGATTTACCTCTGCACCCTTATCCTTCTTTACATCACGTCATTATGTACGTTTACTTGTCGATGTTTTATCTTCCCCCTTAGACAGTAAGCTTCAGGGAGCAGAGAAGGAACGTACCCGCAGCTGGAGGGTAGTGGGACGGGGAGGAGAGGTAGGCGAGGGCTGGATCACAGAAGACCTGACTGAGAAACGAATAAATCTCTCGTAATGACCAACACTTTACACCAAGGCCATGAAGAGCCAACACTTCCATAAAGATGAGGAACAATGGTTGTTACAGAAAATGAAAATAAAATCAGCAGATTTAACCAACATGACGAAACATACCGTTTTCCTGACTGGAGAGGCTGTTGGTGAAGACGGGAGGGTCAGGCACCTGGGTCTGGGAGGGGCCGGGTGCAGAGCTCCAGGACACCAGGCTTCCCCTCGTGCTGTTATTGCTCCCAAGCCGAAGGAGCCAGTGATCAGATAAGGAGGAGCTGGTGGAACCTGTGAGGATGCACAGAGAGGAAGGCTGGACTCACTCCATCCCTCGGGGGTCCCCAGAGGAGTTTCTCACGGCCAGACACCCATCCCCGAGCCCTGGAACTGCAGAACCAGAGGAGAATTACATAAACAAAAGCTAATGCCCAGAGGAGAAACCTGCAACTGATTAACCATGTGACCAAGCTGAAAAATCCAGGGGAGGGTGCTGGGCACAGAAAGAAAAGCATGTTGATGAATGCTGAAACGCTTTCCATGGAATTACTCGTTGTCCAGTTTTCTAAATAGCGTACACTTTTCATTCTTCTTTCTATGCCTATCTTCTGTAAAAGGAAGGCAGACTTTTCATTAGGGTTGATTTTGATCTCCTGGGGCATCTTGGTTTTATTTGGCCATTTTCCAAAAATTGTTGGGGAGAAAAATCTGAGTCATAATAATAATTTAAACAAATGTTCTCTCACCCCCGAGATAGGGATGGCTAGATTGCAGAGTGAAATAAGTCACATCAAAAGGTCACCTTGACCCTTGTTTGTCCTCCAGACTTGCAGGCGGGTTGGAGGCTGTCCAACGCGCATATGGCTGGGATGCGCTTAAGCAGCTACACTAGGAGACTAAGGCCCTGCGTCCCTTATAACTGCCCGTCCCTTTCTAGCAGGACTAATGCAGGTTTATACTGCACAAGCTTAATTAAAACCTGGCTTGATATGAGCGAGACTGGGAACATGAAATCGCACGCCGCCACGAGTCACCTGCCAGATACAAAACATCACTCCTCTCCCCTTTCTCAGATTTCAGTGTGTCCATCCCAAAGCCTTACAAACGGGGTGCTAGCCTGTGGTGCTCTTCCGTCTGCAGCCGCAGTCAGATCCTCCCCTTCCAGACCCTTGCCCACCTCTCCTGGTCCTTGATGTCCCACTGAGCATCTTCCCAGCCCTTAAAGGGACTTCCCAGTTCCCCGACTCCTGTAATGAGCAGCAGCACCCACCTCGCATGGAGCTGCTGGCTGACCAGGGAGGGATGCTGTTCCGTTTCTGATAAAACAGGATGTAGGCCCCTCGGGTATTGACCTCATCTTCTGGAAGTGGTTCCACCGTGCTGTCATCGTAACTGTACCACTGCCCGTCCAGAGAGTTCCGGCAGTAGGCTGCAAAAGTCCAAATGCCAAGGCCCAATTATGGGAGCCTCAAAAGCAGGAAGCCATTTCCCACCGGCATAGCGGGAAAACGGACGTGTTCATGACAGAATGAGAAGAATCGGCCCATTTCTAGCCAGAAATTAATTTTGTGGCATTAGGAGAGATGATCAGTTACACTCCCAGATTCTTACTGATACAGTGTGCTGTCACTTGCTCAGGCACGATCTCCAGTCAAAGGGAGCCCAAGTTATTCAGCTGGACAATCGCGTCAACATTCACCCCGTTTCTTCTGAGAAGCTTCAGAATGCACATCTGATTCAGTGTGCAAGGAAAGTATGCAGCTGGGATTACAGTAGACTTCCTTCCTACCTCAGAATCGAAGTGGAACATTTAAGAAAATGTTCGTAAATGAGACTCTCACCACCTTGCCAACAAGTACACACCACGTTCTCCTCCTCTCCCCTCAGGTCCCGGTGAACGGGGCCAGAACCCACTAATCCGGGAGTCAGCCAACATCTTTGTAATGGGCCAGACAGCAAATATCTCAGGCTTTCCTGATCATGTATGGTCTCTGCCACGTCTTCTTCTCCTTGTTCTTTTACACCACTTTTAAAAATGTAAAAACCATTTATAACTCATGGGCCGTACAGAAACGGGTGCTGAACTGTATCTGGCCCACGGGCCATAGTCGGCTGACTCTGCACTAACCCACACCAGGCACCTGGGGGTCCACCTTCGCTCCTCCCTCTCCCCTCCACTCCACAGCCAGTCCAAAAGCCAGTCTTGCTGATTCTACTTCCGAACTGCGTCTTGAATACCCCAACTGTCATCACTCGAGTACCAGCCAACACCGTCTCTCACTTGAGCCCCAGAGACATCCTCCTAACTGGAACTCCCAACTTCCACTCTTACTCCCTTCTACCCATTCTCCACAGGGCAGAGCTACCACCTCAATTTGTAAACTAGATTATGCCTTTACTCCTCTGCCTAAAACCTTTAAATGACTTCTCATCGATCTTTGGAAAAAATGCAAACTTTTGTCCATGGCCTAGAGTGCCTTCTGATCTAGCACTGCCCACTTCTCCAGCCCCATTGTGTGACTTACCCCTGGATCACCATGCTTCAGCTACAACAGGCTTTCATCAGTTCTTAAACACACCAAACTCTTTCTGCCTCAGGGCCTTTGCACATGCTAGTAGCGCAGCTCATAATGTTCTTCCTCTCATTTATTTACATAGTTAGTTCCACCTCATCTTTTCAGCTCTTGGTATCCTCAGAGAGGCCTTATCTCTGTCACAGACATCTTTTTGATCAATCAACTTTTCTTACGGCCAGGTAGTGAAAGTGCTAAAGTGACAAGCACATTTTTATTGTCTGTGTCTGAAATTAGACTGAAGTCCCACGAGGGCAGGACTCATGTCTGTGTTGTTCATGGCTGAAGCTCCGGCACCTAGCACAGGGCCTGGCATGGAATGGGACTTAATGAATACTTGTCCAGTGAATGAACGAGTGATGCCCCTGGATTTCTGCACAGCCCCGTATTTTCTAAATTGCAGGTACATTAGGACACTGGAAATGCACCTTTCATCAAAAGATGAAATATTTCAAAGCATCCTTTTAAACATGAAATAACTGGGGGGCCGGCCCTGTGGCCGAGTGGTTAAGTTCGCATGCTCCAATTTGGCGGCCCAGCGTTTCACTGGTTTGGATCCTGGGCGCAGACATGGCGCTGCTCATCAGGCTGTGCTGAGGTGGCGTCCCACACGTCACAACCAGAAGGACCCACAACTAGAATATACAGCTATGTACTGGGGGGATTTGAGGAGAAGAAGGGGGAAAAAAAAATATTGGCAACAGATCTTAGCTCAGGGCCAATCTTTAAAAAAATTTTAAAAAAGAAATAACTTACGTTATTCTAGAATAGGAGAGACCAAGGCCTGTGATTATGGACAGGTGAACGAGTCGCCCAGCTATTTGTTTCTGTCCTTCTGTTCGTCTATTTCTCTTAAGTCCCTCTGAGGGACTAACAATTAAATGTCTGCTATGGAAATAAAAAATACCAAATCCAATAAGCAGGGGTCCTCGTGTTGAAGCACAGATGAGGACAAACGTCACTCTCTCTGTTCCAGCAGCTGCCCTCCTCTATATGACATGGTCAAAAATTTGGGCTGTAACTAACTTCCCATTCCGACCACCAACCTCCTCAGCTCCACGGCTTGGACCAGACCCCCTCCCCGTGGCAGGCGCCTGGTGTGCGGTGGGTGAGGGCTCAGCTCACGCCCAGAGCCCAGAGCTCGGCATCCCAGGGGCGCCTCTTCCCGGGCCACAGGCACAACACGTGGCGGCGCAGCCGGGGCCCAGAGGCAAGGCTCACCTGTGTAATGCCCACCTTGCAGACTGCCGTGGTGGTTGCAGACGGCGTACAAGTCGTACAGGAAGTCCAGCGGGTAGCTGGTGGGCAGGCAGGCCGGCTGCCTCCAGGAGGGCCAGGGGCCCGGCTCAGGCTTGGGGCTGGTGCTTCTCTGAGCCACATGGGGAGCCATGTCGAGGCCGGAGAGCGGGAACTCCACCAGCGTGGAGAGCTTGTTTCTTCTCTCGCCCACTTGACAGAACCTTTTGAGGTGGATGATGAGGATGTCAGGTAGGGTCCACAGACTCAGCTTCACCATGCCCTGCTGGAGGGCTTTGCAGTGGGGACACCTCCACGCGTCATCCTGGGCCAGCTGGAAAGGAAGCCACCAGGACCATGAGGCCCCCGAAGCGCATGGCCAACCCGTGATGGGCACCCAGCCCCCTCCTCGGCCCAGGAGTGGACCCCCAGGGCAGGACCTGCTCCTCCTTGGTGTAGAACTGGAAGCACTCATCCAAGGTGCAGCTATGCTGCTGGTGCGCCTGCTGCTGCTGCCACACGCTGTCCGCATCCTGGACCCGCTCCTCCTGGAGGCTCCCGAACAGGCTGCAGGAGACGACAGACAGCATTCAGGGCTTCTCACCTCCAAGAGGGGTTCCTCCTGCGTCTCCACTCACAGCAAACAGCGCGGAAGGCCTGCCAGCGAGGCAAAGGCCCTAAGGGCTTCCTAAGGGCTCCTGGGGCGCCTCGCGCACACTCTGACTCAGGGCACCCTCTGTTTGCTGGAATCCTCCACCTTCCCCATCAACTCCATGAGGAACCAAGTTCTTGGCTTGTTTCTCTGCTGCCTCATTCTTGCACAGGGCCTAGCGCCTAGTAGGAGATTAATAAACACTTGCTGGGCTGACCAGTGTCCCTTTTCAAACTAGGGCAGATGCCCTCGGTGTCACAGAAGCAGCCAAGTTTAGGGATTAAGAGCATGGACTCGAGCCAGACAACCTGGGTTCAAATCCCGGCTCTAGTGTACATGAGCTGTGTGACACTGAGCAATTGTTCAAGCTCTCTGTGCCTCAGTTTCCACATCTGAAAATGTGGATTATAATACTACCTACCTCATAGGATGTGATGAAGAATAAATAAGTTGTATATATGTAAATTGCTCAGAGCAGTGACTGGCCCAGGGCGAGTAGGGAAGGGCCACATAACCGTTTACTACTACCATGTTACCATCACTAACACCACCCACCACCTTCATTATGACTATCACCATCATTGTTGTTTATCTACAGACAATTGTCCTTCCGGTTTCTCAGAGGAAAGGGTCACACGGCATCCAGGAGGCGTGCACACGCTTTACAGCCACACTGGGGAGAGCTGGGCTCGGAGAGATTCGTGTGCACGGGCAGGACTGTCCCCCCTCTGCTGGTGCCCACCTCAGTTGGACTCACCGTTCCTTGGCTCCGCTGTCCCACTCCACAGCCAGTTTGACGTGGGGGGGCCCTCCAGGCCTCCGGAGGTGCAAAGCCCTGGGGAGAGAGCACGAGCCATCAGAAAGCCCCGAGGTGCCTTCCCACACCTCTGCAGGCTCAGGGGTCTGCCTCCAGCCCCAGGATGACGTTCCAAAGAGAAATGCCCAAAATGGAGCGTAACTGGAGGTCAGGTAATGGGGAGCCGCCGTCTGTCGAAGGCTTGCTCCTGAATCTCTCTCTGAACGTGCTCTCCTCACTCCCTCGGGAGCTTATGAGCTCAGAAGGTTTGGGTTCCTGTAAGGACGCAGATCCACTCTCCCACTGCACCCAAGCTGCCTCCTCACTGTCTCAGTGGAACTGCCCTACACGAATACCCAGTTCCGACAGCGCCTCCAAGGAGTGGCTCACTGTCGCTGCACCATGTGAGAGGAGCACCATCTGGTCCTCCTCTACAGCCTACGAGCTCCTCCCCTTCCAGACCTCCAACAGCCAGATCTCAGTGTGAATCGACCTACAGCTCTTCCCAGCTGCCTGGGCTCAGCCCATTTCAGAAAAGGTCACTCAACCTTAACGTAGAAGTCGGCCCTACAAGAAGAAAGCGGAAGATGTGAAATCTACAAGACACATATACATGTCTGGTGGGAAAGTCTGCACCTAAAATAATGTTTAAAATGCATTGCAAGAAAAAAAGTGGGGATGTCACATGAGTCCCCAGGTGAGACTAAGATGATTCGAAAACAGGTTTTAGGCTCATGAAAGCACAAAATCCTTGGCTGAGCACCAGCAGGTCTGGGGTGGAGCCGTGGCACCATCCTGATGAACAAGAGGAAGGAGAAGCAGGAACAAGGTGCGCCTGGGAGCAGCCCTCCAGCTTGTGAGCCCTGTGGATTCAGGACAAACAATGACGGCCCTTCCTCGCCTTTCTGTAGTGGCGGGAACAAGCTACGGGCATGTGACTGTCTGCCTCTTCACCTCCCTCGCTCCCCCAAAGGAGGAGAAGCGCCTTATCTGGTTGGTGGGACTCAGGGCAGGTGACCCGCTCAGCCCCTCCTGGTTCCTCTTCTCTAGGAGCTAAAGGTGAGCATGCTGGCATTGTCTCTCATGGATGCCCGAGCCTCCTGGGAGCTGCTCTGTCTTTGCAGGAAGGCTGGCAGATTGGGACGTACATTCAATTCAGAGGGGACACACTGGGGAGCCTGTCTGCAGCCCTGGATCTAAGCCACTTTCTTCAGGACCCCCTGTTCTCCATCTCCACAATGTGAAAGGCCCACAATTGGGGAGCTCGGCTTCGACCGACGGGGTAGGGAGCGAGGATATTTAATTCTGGGGAAACATTCTCAAAAGCTCACGTCAGACTCACATCTAAGCCACATCCTTTAATCAGCCTTAAATAAACAAACTGATAATTAATAAACCTAATATGCTGATCTCTCTCGGCCTCAATCCTCCATCTCCTTTTCAACTGGAGTCTAAACTTGGGAGTGGAAAAGGAGAACTGCTGTCTTCAGACTCTGCTATACGAATCCCCTTAGGCCAGAGAAAAGGGACAGGCATGGGTGTGGCCTGAAGTTCACTGTTACATGGAAACAATCATTCAGGAGACAGCACGATCTTCTCTCCTGGTCACAGCCTTGAGTCAAACAGGAAAGGGCTTTAGTGGACTTTATGACAGGATGCGATTCCAAGCAACACACAGACACCTCTACCCGGAGGGAGCTCAGAGTCGAATGGGAGAGTCCTGCAAAGAGGGTGCCCAGGGTGTGGACGGGGATGCAGAGGAAGAGCACCAGGCTGCTCTGGAGACCAGAGAAGACTTCCTGCACAGGAGGAGCAGGAGTCAGCCAGAGGGACGGTGAGCGGTGAGGGGAAAGGGCCGTGCAGGCGGAGGGCTCATCCAGAGCAAAGGGTAGGACACGTGCTGGAATGAGGAGCAGAGGCGCAGCAATGGGGCCAGGCCATGAGAGAGGGGCCAGGCCACGGAGGGAGGGGGGCCAGGCCACGGACAGAGGGGCCAGGCCACACAGGGAGGGTCTCGTCTGCCACTGTGAGAAGTGTAGACTTTACCCCGTGGGCAATTGAAGGGTTTTAAACAGACAAGTATGAAGCAGATGGATGACAGGGCCACTGGTCTGGGGGCAGTTACATCAGAGGAGACTCCCGGGGTGTCCAGCTAAGAGGTGACAAGGCTTGAACTCAGGCAACGGTGGTAAACGTGGAGAGGAGGCAACAGAGCTGAGGAGTCGCCAGGATGTGGAATAACGAGACTTGATGACGGATTAAATGTGAGGAGAAAGTGAGGAGGAGGAATCAAGGATGACTCCCAGGCTCTAGCTCGGGTCCTGGGTAGCTGGTGGTGTCCCCATTTAGACGCCGAAGACAGGAAGAGGAAAGGTTGAAGTGAGAAGAGCTCAGACCAGCACACGTTTAGTTTTTATGTCAACAAGACATTTAAGTAGGAAGGGTGGGTCTGTATCTCAGAGAAAAGTCTGGGCTGGAGATATGGATCTGAGAAACCTGGACCTGAAGGGGACAGAACCGAAGCAAGACCATCCACGGATGGAACGCAGAGGGAGCGTGCGGTGGGCCGGGTGGGATGCTGAGCCCGGCCAGGAGGCTGAGACCCGACAATACCTGAGGGCCCCAGAGAGGGAGAGGAACACTTCAGGGAAAAAAATACACCTCTAGGAGATAAGCAAAATGTGGTAAATCCATACAGTGGAATATGACTCAGCCTTAAAAAGGAAGGAAATTCTGACACATGCTACAACATGGATGCAGCGTGAAGGCATCATGCTAAGTAAAGTAGTAAAGTAGTCACAAAAGCACAAATACAGCATGATTCCACTTATACGAGGTACCTAGAGCAGTCAATTCATAAAGTAGAATTGCGGTTGCTGGAGGATGGGGGATGGGAAATGGGGAGTTATTGTTAATGGGGACAGAGTTTTAGTTTGAGAAGATGAAAAAAGTTCTTGAGATGGATGCTGGCAATGGTTGCATGACACTATGAGTGTACTTGACACTGCTGAACTGTGCACTTAAAAATGATTAAGATGGGGGGCCAGCCCAGTGGCATAGTGGTTGGGTTCACACTCTGCTTTGGCATCCTGGGGTTCGCAGGTTTGGATCCCAGGTGCAGACCTGCACACTGCTCACCAAGCCACACTGTGGTGGCATCCCACATAGAAAACAAAGGAAGATTAGCACAGATGTTAGCTCAGTGCCAATCTTCCTCACCAAAAGAAAAAAAAAGTTAAGATGGTAAATTTTATGTGCTGTGTATTTTGTCACAATTTTTAAAAAAGAAAGAAATTTCTATAAGAACAAGAAGGTGCTGGGCTAGGCAGGCCAAGAGGCTGAACAGAGGGCTCTGTGAAGGTGGCAAGAGATTGACTCTACCAGATGCTGGGGAGAGCTGTCCAAGCAGGGGGGTGGGGAGGGTCAGGCAGGGGCCAGACAGCAGGGACATGTTGGGTGGACAGAAGGTGTGACCAGAAGGGCTGTGGCCTCAAGGGAGGGCCTTCTTGAGCATGGTCAACTTGCTGTGCAACTAGACTCTTTTCCAGCGCTTCTCAAACTACCTGTGGAGAAAGACCTGTTTGTTGGTTTGTTTTCGAACTGCTGTAGACCAATACCTTTGTAAAATATAATAAAAATGCAATGGGGGGAGGGTAACATATAAAATACAACTTCAATTTTTTAAAAAATTATGATATTCATATTTTAAATTCTCTGCCATGTTGCTTTAACACTTCTAAATGCTTCCTCTCAAGTTCTTGTCATGGACAGGTGACGAGCAGCTTGTAAGCTGGCACCAGTCTGTGGAGCACACTTTGAGTGGCACGGTTCTCTTCTCCAAGACAGTGTGTCATGAAGGGGCCCTTCTCAGAGGCCCTCCCTTTGCCCCCTGGCTGACATTTCTCCTGCCTCCCTAACTCTGCAAAGTAGCAGCCAGCCAAGGAGGGTACGGATGAGGCGTAGGGCACAGAACCTTCTGGCTTGCCCCCTACCCTGTTCCTGGTCTCTTTATAAAGGGAGGAGGGGCCCTTCCCTACTAGGATTCTGACACCAATTCCAATGTGTGCTTTTTCCCCACATGGTCAAGCAATTAATTCTGACCCTGTCTACCTGGAGATAGCATCTCATCCCACTGGTTAAGGGCTTAGTCCTACGAGACTGCCCCCCAGACACCCATCGCAAGTCCAGCTGTGCTCTGACCAACCTGCTATAGATAGGAGGTTCCAACGACCCCCTCCTTGGGTTCGATTAATTTGTAGAGCAGCTCACAGAACTCAGAGAAAGAGTTTACTCACTAGATTAGCAGTTTACTGTAAAAGGCTATAACTCAGGAACAGACGGATGGAACAGATGCATAGGGCAAGGTACAGGGAAGGGCGTGGAGCTTCCATGCTCTCTGAGTGCGCCACTCCCCCATCACCTCCACGTATGCGTCAACCTAGGAGCTCCCCAAAACCCGTCCTTTTGGGTTTTTACGGAGGCTTCATTACACAGGCATGGTTGATTAAATCATTGGCCATCGGCGATTGATTCGACCTCTGGCCCCTCTCCCCTGCCTGATGTGGGGGAAGGGGAAGCAGAACAGGAAACTTCCAATCCTCTAATCACAAGATTGGTTCCCCTGGCAACCACCCCCATCCTTAGCTACTTTTAAGACAACTTTATTGCTCTTATCACTTAGGAAATTCCAAGGATTTTAGGAGCTCTGTGCCAGAACCAGGAAGAAGACCAAATACATATTTCTTATAAATCACAATATCACACCTACATTACGGAGTCAGTCAGCTTTGATTGACCAAGCCAGGAAATCGGAGAACCTTACGGAGAACTTTGTGTCTGTGAGAAAATGAGCAAAAGCGCTAGACAATCCATTGCTCTGCAAGGCCGTATGCGGCGGAAGGCTGTGGAGGTGGGCACGTGGAGAAGCAGGAAGCGAAAGCCCCTGCAGACACAGCCGCCCTGGCTTTGCCCCTCAGCCACAGTCCAAAAGCTTGTACAGTTTGGGACCGATGGTGCAGCGGTGGGACGCCCGCCTGCCCTAGAGGGGCACTGAGGTTGAATTCAGTAGCGTGACCTAACTGAAGGAATTTAGGTTTTTCAATCAGACTGATCTGGATTCCGATTCGGACTTCGCCATTAACTAGTTGTGTGAGTGTGAGCAAGATAACCAGCCTCTGGGAACCTCAGTGTCGCCTCATCTTTGAAGTGGCCACCACAGTACCTCTCTAGACATAAGGGTTCAAAGCACAGAATGTGGATAAGGACTTAACACAACGGCTGGCCCTGGAGAGGTAAGTGACCGAGAGAAACTAAAACTGTAACCAATGGTGTTGATTGATTACGATGCCTCAAAGGAGTCCAGGCAAATAAGAACGCATTCATTCTCTCACCAAATCTGGAACATCCCCTTACCTATCAACTGCCCAGTGACAGAGGGGCCGACCGTCCTGTGCGGATAAGTAGCTGCAGGCCAGGGAGAGCCCCACCACCCGGATGGAGAACAGCGACCCTGGGTTCTGCCAAGACAAGAACAGAGAAGACAGGTCATCACGCATGTTGATTTAAATTAGACTCTTCAGTGCAAATAAATTACTCAAAAAACATAACCTTTCTGTTTATACTCTCCTTTAAATATTCCCTTAATAATTAGTATTCAAAATCTAGAGATAAAAGGCTTCATTTTTTTAAGAAGATACACACTTTTAACATAGCTTTTAACATACTGATCTAACAGTGTTTAACACATTAAATTTTCCAGAACAGTGAACGTGTTGGTTTTAAGTAACATGTGTTTAATTGGAGCAGATGCTGGTACAGTCAGTGGAAAAATAAATCAACCATGTTAATTAATTATTAATAGATAATTTAACTTAAGATGATTACCATCATCATCAAATTGCCAAAATGAGACAGTAATCTAAAAGCAAGTTAGTGTATATTTTACATACCAACACTAAATAAATATTTATATACTTCAAAATAAGCCAAATAAGGAAATACCATCTATGTTTTTATTCTAAAATGTACATTTTTTCATATTCTAACTTTTCTGAAATTGAAGTGAGGTTTTTTTTTTGAGGAAGATTAGCCCTGAGCTAACATCTGCTGCCACTCCTCCTCTTTTTGCTGAGGAAGACTGGCCCTGAGCTAACATCCATGCCCATCTTCCTCTACTTTATATGTGGGACGCCTACCACAGCATGGCGTACCAAGCGGTGCCATGTCCGCACCCGGGATCCGAACCAGTGAACCCCAGGCCACTGAAGCGGAACGTGTGCACTTAACCCCCATGCCATCAGGCCCACCCATCTTTTTTTTTTTTAAATAAGCAGTTGCTTATTTATTATTTTATTTTTATTAGTTGCTTATTTATTTATTTTATTTTTCCTTCTTCTCCCCAAAGTCCTCCAGTACATAGTTGTATATTTCATTTGTGGGTCCTTCTAGTTATGCGGTATGTGGGTCCTTCTAGGTATGTGGGATGCCACCTCAGCATGGCTTGATGAGCAGTGCTAGGTGTATGCCCAGGATCCAAACTGGCAGAATCCTGGGCTGCCAAAGCAGAGCGCGCAAACTTAACCACTCGGCCACAGGCCCCGCCCCTGAAGCAAGTCTTAAACAGCATTATTTCACAATAGTCAAAAGGTAGAAAGAACCCAAGTATCCATCCACAGATGAATGGATAAACAAAATGTGATATATACACACAATGGAATATTATTTAGCCTTAAAAAGGAAGGAAATTCTGACACATTATAACATGGATGAACCCTGAAACTATTTTGCTTAGTGAAATAAGCCAGACACAGAAGGGCAAATATTCTATGAGTCTGCTTATATGAGGCAGCTAGAGTAGGCAAATTCATAGAGACAGACAGTAGAATGGAGGTTACCAGGCACTGGAGGTAGGGGTGGATGGGATGGGGAGTTGTTGATTAACGGGTGTAGAGTTTTCTGGGAATGATGAAAATTTGAGATATAGATAGTAGCGATGGTTATGCAACACTGTGAAAATAAAGTACACTTATGAATGATTTAAATAAATGTTATGTATATCTTACCACAGTTAAAAAAAAGAATCAATGGAATCTTCAAGTAAAGGAAATACAGTTCTTAAAACTGTCACTAGTGACCTTGGCTACAACTAGAAAAAAAAAAAATTTTTTTTTTGAGGAAGATTAGCCCTGAGCTAACATCTGCTGCCAATCCTCCTCTTTTTGCTGAGGAAGCCTGGCCCTGAGCTAACATCCATGCCCATCTTCCTCTCCCTTATATGTGGGATGCCTACCACAGCATGGCTAGCCAAGCGGTGCTGTGTCTGCACCCTGGGCCACCAAAGCGGAACGTGCGCACTTAACCGCTGGGCCACCGGGCCGGCCCCGAAAAACAAAAATCTTTTTCCAAACTCTGACAAAGGTAAAAGGCAGACATCTTTATTTGAAACATACTGATAAGGTACAATTCAATTCAGATGAGGAAAAGGAGGAAAGCATTATAATTCCAGGAAAGAGGAACAGCACGTGGGAAGACAGCATGACCATAAAAACACCCAGAGAGCTGGGAGTCACCTCCTTTGGCTGTGGAAGCTGACGTGTGCAGGGAGCAACGCACAAGGTCAGTAAGGAAACCAGAAGGCGGTTCTAGAGGCCTCGAGGGTCAAGACCAGGGAATACAGCGTACACCCAACTGGACTATAACCGCACTCTGGTTGATATGTGGCTTCAACAAAGACAAAACCAATGGCTGGAAGCAAGCTGGCTTCAGGGGCTTTGACTGGGGACTGGCCACAGAAGAGGGGGCTTCCTAAGGAGAACGTGCTTTAAATCTGAGGGAAAGACTCTTCTTCCTGCCACCCCTAACTGAGCCTTGCTGTTTGGATGGCAACATAATCAAGGCACCTATACTGTCTGGAGGCAGCTCGCCCTGCCTGCACACAAAGAAAATTTTAAAGTGACCAGAAAAATGTCTTGGCAATGATAAATCTCTTTTTTTTCATAATTCATGCAAATTAATCCTGCCCAGCAAATTGGTCATTTTTGTAGGAGATTATTTTCCTGTCCTCTATTCTTGGCTAGGAAAATTCATTTTAGAACCTTCAAGATCTGTTCACTACTTTTAATCTCTTCAGTTCAATGTTGCAAATTCTGAATGTTCCTTTTCAAATTACTGCCATATTCAGCCAGTTATTTCATATAGTGCTAAATGCATTATTGTTTAAATGGGTGGGTTAGCCTGGGACCCTCAGAACCATTTAGAATACGTTATTCCCACAGAAAATCATGTCCAACCACACATTTGCCAATGAATCTGTGCAAAAGCATCCATAGCTGAATTGAAAGTTGCCTGTATTCAAGCTTCGCTGGCCCCATTGACCACTTGATCAACTTCTAAAGTCAAAATGACTATAGGGGTGCAGAGGCCTAAAGTACACTGACCAGGTGGAGATGAAGGCAGCTGAGTGAAACATTCACATGAAAGTGGTTTCGTCCACTTTCAAGAATCAGGAGCACAAGGTCTGGGGGAAGCTAAAGCTGCTACCAGATATTCTGACCTACTTAGAGAGAAGTTAGCGTTTCTAATTTGGGCACCGTGGCAGATCTGCTGGGCAGTACAGAAAGCAACATCCTTCAGAGACAAAAATTGGTACAAATGTAGAGAAGGTCTTTAACAAAGTGATATTTAGCATAAATCCTAAATTGTATGTATGAATTTCACTGAACAGGAAGGAACACGAACGATGAAGAAATACCTCTGAAATAAATTGGGTACATCCCCCAGATGAAAAGTTCTTACTAAGAGAATATTTGGGGGGAAAACAAAATTCCAATGCTAACGACCTATCCCTCAAAATGTCAACATCTTCACTGCCAGGTGGCCATCAGAAGAGTTTCTGATACTAGAGGGGCTAAAAGGAATGGTTTTAGATATGTGTTTTGGTGGGTTTTTTTGCAGGGGAAGATTTGCCCTAAGCCAACATCCATTGCCAATCTTCCTCCCTTCTTCTTCCTTTTCACCCCCTAAAGCCCCAGCACAGAGGTGCATATAGCTATAGGTTCTTCCAGCTGTACTATATGAGCTGCCGCCACAGCACGGCCACTGACAGACGAGTTGTGTGGTTCTGCCCTGGGACCCGAACCGGACCCGAACCGGGGCCTCTGAAGTGGAGCGGGCTGAACTTCAACCGCTAGGCCATCAGGGCCGGCTCTAGAATATGTTGTTTTTATTCAGAAACTACCAATCTGAGAATAAATAAGTGAGGAAGGCAAAAAGGTGTTTTCTCTTGAGTTTTTATCTCAGTTTTTAAAAAACTGGACAAAATTATTTTAAAATCTCGATTTTCATATTTGGATATAAACATCAATTTTAAGTTTCCACAGAAGTGATATCTCAAGTGTCTTGAAATGTGTAATCCAAACATACAAGTTACAACTCATCACAATAAGCTATCCTCTAGGAAGAACTATAATAAGCCACCAATATACAAAGTTGAGAAGAATAACGTAAATCTCAATCTTTATTCCAATGGAGTTTTGAAAGATTTAACGAGAAAAGCTCCATCTGTGAAAAGTATTTTGCGATATCATAAAGAGTAAGACACTACACATCATAAACGGTTACTTCCTTGCACATCAATCAGTGTTTTATTCAACAACGTGAACATTCTCATTAACAGCAAATTCTTGTCTCTCCTGAGCCACCTCAACATTCCCACCCACCCCCCCCACCTCCCATAATACACACACACTGACCTGTATGGGGGCCTCACTCTTCATGAGATAGCGGACCTTACTGAGAATGCACTGCTGGAGTTGGACCCAGGAAATGGTTCTGTCTTCCCTCATCAGGAAAGGTGGCCCAAACCTGAAAAAATCCAAGGATATCAGGTCACTTCAGCAAAGGATAAACCAACAATCCCCAACAGTCATGAGCATTTGCTCTATTCCTGGGCTCCTCTCCACTGGATGAGAGTTAAGCACCAAGCACAGTACAAAATGGCCCGTCAGAGAACCTCATTGCAAACGGAGACACTGCGGGGTAAACAGAGGCCCAGAGATGCAAAGCCAAAGAGAGACATGGCAATGTAAAGAGATGTCTCAAGTGATCGGCCAGCTGGAAAACTCTCTTCCCCACAGCAGAGAGTGGAGTAAGAAAATCGGAGCCAGAGGAAAGCAAGGCAGAGAGAAACCCAGAGGGAACCCCATCGAGTGGACACACTGATGGTTTTGTGCATCAGGAACATTCCCATAACTGGGACTGTTTCCCATAAGCCAACCTGATGAACACACAAGAGTGAGCTGGTAGAGCTGAGAACCCTGGACATGGCTGTGCCGTCAGTTCCAGCTCAGCCACGGGGACCACCGGACAAATCACTGACCATTGATTGTTCCACGGCCACACCATGCAAGGTTGTGGGACAATCCAATGGGGTAAGAATGTGAAACTGTTGATTAACCTTTGCTAAAACACAGCACGAATGTGACGCAGGGTGTCTGGACAGGCCAGGGCACGGTGCGTCCACTGTGGGATGAGCAGATCGGGTCATATACCTGATCCTTGGATGTCAGGCATTCAGGTTGCTTCCAATTTTTTACGTAAACAACGCTTGTCTATGGCAGAAACTTGTAAGTACACCTTTGGGTGCACTTGACTAATTGTTTCTTTGGGATAAAGTTCCAGAAGTGGAAATGCAAGCACAAAGCTATTTATTCCCAAGCGGCCTTCCAGAAAAGCCACACCAATTTATCAGTGAGACACGCACCCATTCCCTTGACACTTGCCCAGGATGAGTATTTTCAATGTCTATAAGTTCTTCAACAATCTAAAAGGTTAAGAATAGCATCTTGCATTGCAATCAGAATTTCTTCCTCTACTATATGAAGCTGAATAGTTTAACCTGTGCATGTATTTCTTCCGTGAACTAATGTTCATCTCTGTGGCTCATTTTACTAAAAGAGTATTCATCTCACTTATCTGAGAGCTAGGTTTTATATGATGGATAGGCATCCTTTACCTGTCACATGATATAAATATTTTTCCTTGTTTATACTTTGCCTTTCAAATTTGCTTTTAGTTGAAAATTTTAAATGTATTTAAAACATTAGCCTTTTTCAATATAGCCTCCTGCCTTAGGTGTCAAAGCGGCCCACCACCCAAAGACACAAACGTCCCCCTACATTATCTTCAAGCTACCTTATGGTTTCCTTTTCTGTACTCACCTCTCTAATCAACCTGGAATTCATACATGTGAATTTACGGCAGAAGTAAAAAAAAATTGATTATATAAAATAAAAAGAAAAAGATCAGCCCAGCCTTACATATTGAATAATTCATTCACTCTCTAATAATATGAAATATACCATTTCTATCATAAATACTTAAATATACTTTGGCCTATTCTGTTCCACTGATTTAAGTGTATATTCTTCTGCCTATATCACAATATTTTAATAATTAAAACTTTATTCTGTTTTAATAAAGCAATCCCTCTTCCTTCTTCCTCCCTCCCCCAATATTTTCGGGCTATTCCTATGAGTTTACTAGTCCAGATAAATTTGACAAACATTTTCGCAATCTAAAAATTTTTCATTGGAGTTATATCTTTTAAACATTTTATTTGGATGATCTAAGAAAACTACCTGGTTTTGTATATTTGTTATGTAACCAGTCACTTTCCTGAACTCTCTCATTAGCTCTCATCACTTTTGAGTTCTTGGCTTTCTGGAGAGATAACAATATAACCTGCAAATAGCAGTAATTTTATCTCCTCTTTTCCTGTAGCCAGTTTCTTGTTCCTTGTCTCACTGTGCTCCCTCAGCCTTACAACGCAGCATAGAACAATAGCGGTGGGAGCAATAATAACTGCTCCTGAAACTAACAGGAAAGCCCCTGATGCTTAACTGTTAAGGACGACGTTTGCCACCTGCTTAAGGCAGCTCTTTCCGATTCTCTCGACCAGAAAGTATCCTGCTCCTAGGTGATTAACTTTGAGAACGGATCTTTAATTTTATTAAATTAGAATTCTAGACAGAATTCCAGGTACACGTCTACAAACCCCAGACACCACGTGAAAAGAAGATGAGGTCAGACATACCTGCTGGCCTGCAGCCCCGACCCCACCACGTTACAGAAGAGGAGCAGCACCTTGTTCTCCCCATGGGCAGGCAGCGATGCCCGCTGTCCCTCGCGGGCCGCCAAGCGCGGGGAGACCGACAGACCGGGCGGACGAGCTGGGGAGGAGAATCAGGTTTGTATACTCAATGAGCTGCTCGCTGGGTCAGAACCCCGGCTTCGCCTCCCCTCTTCTCTTTGAGCATCTACCAACCACCACTGGGAGACACTAGAGGGCGTTAGGGGAGGAGGTAGGGAGGTTCACAGTGCTTGCGCCATCTGGCATCTGAAGATCCCACACACGGCAGCGAATCTGCAGTTGTGCGCATTCAATCATTTTAAAACCAAGGCATGGATTTTAATTAACACTTTTTCAAGCCCATCTGAAAAGTACTCCAAAATGATTTTGGTTGCATTTATGCCCGGATCAGAGAGTCAAAGAGCATCCACTCTCTTAGAAAGCCAGCACAAGAGGTACACAGAGAAGGTAAGACCCTCTGCCACTGAGGAAGGAGAGGAATTGGACTAGCCTCAATTTCCAATCAATTCTGAAAATCTGACTCTTAAGGCACAGATGTGTGACCTGCGATTGAATCTGAAATGAGGGCTTGTACTGAGTTATAACCGAATCAGGGCCAATGTCCTGTTCCAGGTTCCAAGCCCAGAGGCTCCCTGTTGACACAGGGCAACCACAGACACTCAGTCCCCACAGCCTGCCGCCACCTAGGCCAGCTGAGGATATAGGCCAGGGCACAGGATTCATCTGGGCTATATGGTAACCCTGGCACAGGTCCTCTAAATATGGGCCCTCCTGACTGGCTAATTAGGCCAAATGTAAACCGACCTGCAATGAAAGACTGTCATAAATGGACTATCTCAGCCAGTCCAAAGTTTAAGAAAAGCAAGCATTAGACAGTGGGACTGTTAACAAAAAGTCATTTAATAAATGCCTTGGCCATCTAATGCTCCAACTTGTAAAATTTTTACTTTAAGCACAGCCGTTGGGCCACAAGAGTCCTGGAGACAAAGATGACCCCAGCACCCATTGTGAATAGCGATTCTCTAAGTGTGGTCCTGGGACCAGCCACAGCAGTGTCACCTGGGAACTTGTTACACCTGCAAATTCTCAGGCCCCACCCCTGACCTCCCGAATCAGAAACTCTGTGGGTATGGCCCAGGAATTTGCTTAAACAAGCCCTCCAAGTGACAGATACTCACTAAGGTTTTGAGAACCTCTGTATTAGTTGACTAATTTTTAATAATCAAGAATCTGTAGACCAAATATCAGAGAAAATAAGCCTGATAGTTCCAAGTGCTAAAACTAAATGTCTTATGCCCTAGCACCCAATGAGTACCCTCTCAAACCTCTAACTCATAATATCCAAAGAAAATGATGCCAAGCACTGCTGTACCCAGAAGTAGCTCCCGGCTGGTGGGTGGAGGGGCCTGGAAGGCATACACGCTGTCTCCCTCGGCAATAGTATTCAGATCCTCTTCATCAAAGAAAGACCGCTGGAGTCCACTGGGATGCAGCTCAACCAAGATCACCTGGAAAGAGAAGGGTCATTTTCCCTCCGGATTCTCAGAGGAAACTTAACAAATAAGAAATCTAAAAATGACTGATAGGCTTAAACCTCCCTTTCACTCTTTCTTCCCTTCTACATGACAAATACTATTTACTTTTAGTAATAAAACACACGAGGTATAACAATTAGATTGACCACAGACCTCTCAACTGCAACAACAGAATATCAAACTGCTGAGGGGAGGGTGGGGGGAAGAAAATTGAAAATCTAAAGTTTAACGCCCTGCTAAACTATCACGCAAGATGAGAATAAAATAAAGATCTCCTCAGACAAACAAAAATTGAGAGTGTTTCCCACTAACAGATCTCCCCTAAAAGAACTTCTAACCAGTTTTGCCAACTTTTTTCACATTATGTCACACATGAAAAATATTGTTATGGAGCACTGAGGTTAGCAGAAGCAGCTGGTCTTATCATGGTGGGGGGACAGTGGGGGAACTGTCGTGAGGGTCCCGGCTGCCCCAGACCCAACGCCATTGCCTCAAGAGCTCCAGGAATCAACACCTCAGCCCACACAACCCATTCAAGGACACTGGCTGAGAAATTGTCTTGCACAAGATACATTTCAGGGTTACAAAAAGACAAACAAACTGAATCCAGAAGGAAAACTTGAGTTGTAAGAAGCAATGATGAACCAAAGAAAAATGTAAACGTTGGTAAATGTAAACATGTGTTGAACACATAAATCTAAAATAATAACTATTACTACCACTATGGGGAGAAAAGGGAGGAGGGGTTAAAATACTGGACAACAGTATCCATCCACAATAATACTTCAATCAAAAAGGTATAAGGGAAACTAACGCATGCCAAGATCCTTGTGTTGTTTGGGAAGATTTACGTAAGACCTTGTTAATTATGGGCATTGACATTTTAATAATAACCAGGTAGAGCATAGAAATATAATATATATGTCCCAAACCAGAAGAGATGGAATGGAGAAAAACTGTTCAATCCAAAGAAGCAGTAAAGGAGAGAAAAAGGCGAGGCAAAGCAGGGTAAATAGAAAGTATAAAATAAGATGATATAAATAAATCCAAATATATCCATGGTCACAGGTAATCTAAGCGGAATAAACTTGATAGTTAAAATAAAATATCAAAATAGATTTTAAGTTCCAATTCAAGAGCCCCAGTGATTCCCGCCACCCTGAACACACACATCACACCTCCCAAATTCCTGATGGTCCTTTTTCTCTCCTAATTATTCAAACTCTACCTCCCTCAGACTTCCCCCTTTTGATTTTTTATTACTGCCATTTATCCCCAAAACTCTCACCCACCATCCTATTCTCCCTCTCTCAGTAGATAGAGCACTTTGAGCTCACAAAGCAAGATACACATTTTTCCCCACTTGAGAGCCCCAAGAACATGGCGGTAGGGGTCAGAGGGCTTGACTGGATGGGGGCAGGAAGCAGCCCGCTGGGGTGAGGGAGAGGCCCAGTAATGGTGGTTACGCGGATGGATACACAGTTAAAAATTCAACAAATTATAACCTTAAGACATGTACACTTTATTGTATGGATGTTATTCCTTAACAAAAAGGTTAAGAATATTTTTTAATTTGGAAAAATCCCATGAGGTGGTCAGAAGAGTAAAATTTCCATTTACAGTTAAAGAAACGGAGGATCAATCACTATGTGCAAGGTCAGAAAACTAGGAAGTGACTGAATCACAATTGGAACCCTATTCACGCCCTTCCCACCACGCCCCATTGCTGCTCACCGGCATCGCCCCCGCCCTGCACTGTCACAGGGGCCCCTGTTATGAGCTCTGCCCTCTGAAGTCCCAGGGAATCCAACCTCTTTACCAAGACTCCTTAAGAAAAAAGAGGAGAGCACATCGACCCCACTGTCCCCCGCCTGCTCTCTCCTATTACACATCCTCAGGCCCCTGAGGAGTTCCTCATATCACATTTACTGTCCCTTCGGCATCCTGGCTTATATTCTCAGGAGAGAAAACACAGAATAGTGGCTCCAGCTCGGAAACCAAACCATCTGTGTTCAAACCCCGGCTCAGCCACTTACCAGCTGTGTGACCTTGGGCAAGTCACTCAACACCTCTTCTCTGCTCTTGGTAAAATGAGGGTAATGGTAAGACCTACTTCCCAGGATGGTCTGAGGAGTAAATTGACTATTGAATATAAAGGTCATAAAATAGTGCCCAGCACTTGTTAAGCACTCCCCAGGGTTAGCTATTGTTGGAATTACTATGATCGTCATCGTCATCACCTTCTTGGAAGACAAAACTGGTGCCCTTTCCTGGTTATTCTGTGTAAATTCAGGGAGAGAGCAAGGAGCAGTCATCACAGACACCAGGGACTGCTAACGAAACAGAAACTCATGAGTCACGCTGGAGTCACCTGGGAACCAGAAATTAGCCTAACAGCCTAGTCAGCTGGCCCGGTTAGCGTTCCGTCATCCAGTGACCAGGCCCCAGTGCAATTCCATCACACCTCATCCACAGGGACGCCGCCTTCCTCTGCCACCATCTTCCTCAGGGCTGCCACTGTGCTGAGGATCGGCACGGCCAGGCCTATCCGCAGGAACCGCTGGCTCTTCGAGAGGAAGACCAAGGTGACGCTCAAGAATCTGGAAAACAGGGAGGAGGCCACATCCTTAAAGGGCTGACATGAGCTGTCACCAACACCCTTGACACTGGGTCAAGTTCAGCGCTTAGGCTAATCTCGGCGTCCTAGTCGGGTCACTGTACTTTAGGCACACTCTCACCAGGTGGCAGTGGAGAGCCAAATCGCTGAAGGTCTCAGCGGAGTGTACTTTTCCATCAAGTTAAAAATAAAAGGTATTTCATTAAGAATCACAATACAGATCTATGTTCTCAAGGTTCTGTTAACTAGATAATCTTAAGCAAAAACAAACTTTGAAGCTTGACAAGTAAAGCAGTCAAGTGTCCTCTTCCAGGAGAATTCAACACTCTTGACGATGCTCTCCTTCTCTTACTGAAACTCTCCCTTGGTAACAGGACACAGCCCTTCTGCCCTGCGACTTCTGTGGACACTTTCTCTAGTCCCACTTCCCACTCTCCCCGCCAGCACACCTGGGCTCAGTCCTCCAGCTCCTGCCTCCCCTGTTCTATACTGCAGTAACTGTCCAATTCACACAGCTAGTTAATAGAGCTGCGATTTGAACCCACACTGTCCGGCCCCAGAGTCAGCGGTCCTAACCACCGTGCTATGCTACATCCGGCCAGGAATCCTAGCTCACACGTATCAGTAGACATCACCTGATGGTGCCACTGACGACAGGATAAGCCAGTGTATATTTGTGGCACAGACGATCAGCAGCACAGGACTTCAGAGCAGAAACAGGGATTAAGGCTTTATGAAGCTGTCATGTCTTAAGTGCATCCTAAAGATGGAGGATGTCAACAGGCCGGGGGCAAGAGAAATGGTATCTACAGAGGTGGGGGACACAGGAAGAAATGCCGCTTTCACTGCTAGTGAAGGCACCCCACACAGGAGCTCACTGAGCATCCATGAGGCTGACACCGGCCAGCTGCCCTACCGGTCACTGCTAAGACCTGGGCTTCTGGGACGGGACACGTGCGCCCTGTGCTGCTTAGATTTATAGAGCTGAGCCCCACCGTGCCCCCTACCCAATCCTACCTCCCCTTCTCTTCTCATCTCATCTCCTCTGACAACTCTTTTCCCTTTTTCTTTGCTCATTAAAGAAACCTTTTCCCTCCACCTTCACAAAGAGGAGGAAGGATTTGGAAATAAAGCAGAGAAAAGCAAGTGGCAACAGATTTTTCTCTGGTTTGCTCTGTCTGACTGCATGGTACCAATGTGCCCGTGCCAGCTTCTGAACAGGCCAAAGATGTAAGCCTGGCAACGGTGCTGATAAACAGAAGCATTGTTCCTAATTCCTTCTTCAGCTAAAGCACAGGCACTTAATTGTCACATTCAATAACTGAACGCCACCCAGCTGTAAGGCTGGTTCTAGAGAAATGCTGGCTGAGAAGCAAAAGAGAGAAAATCACAGATGCAAGGCCAGAAGGCTCCCATAAGGAGTAAGGCTGGAAGGAAGTTCACCCGGCACGATGCTCACACACCTCGTCTGGCGCAAGGGGATAGGCAGTGACACACACAGGAAAGGATCGAAGGTGTTGCTCTGCTTCCGGCAGTGGGGACAGGTCAAGGAAGATCTGTGAGGACAAAGGATCAAGGTTACAGTTGAATCACACTTAAACAGCTTGGCCAGTCCTCAAAAAGTTAAATATGGAGTTACCATTGTAATTCCACTCCTGGGGACAGAGCCAAAAGAAACGAAAACAGGTATTCAAATAAACACTCGTACACAAATGCTCACAGCAGCTTATTCACAATCGTCAAAGGGCGGAAACAACCCCAATGTCCAGCAGTGGAGAAACGGGCAAACAAAATGTTGTATATACACACGTGGATTATTACTCAGCCATGAAGTCCTGACACGGGCTGCAACGTGGATGAACCTCGAAAACACTATGCAAAGTGAAAGAAGTCCAACACAAAGGCCGCATATTTTATGATTCTATTTATAGGAAATGACCAGAACGGGTAAAGCCATAGAGACAGAAAGCAAACTGGTGGTTGCCAGGTGCTGGGAGGAGGCAGGAACGGGAGTGACTGCTTCCTGGGTACCAGGTTTTCTCTGGGGTAAGGAAAATAGGAGCTAGAAAGAGGTGGAGGTTGCACAACGTTGTGAATGTATGTGCCACTGAATTGTACACTTTAAAATGGTTCATTTTATGTTTTATGACTCACCTCAATTTTTTAAGAAAGGACAAAAAGTCTAATCACACATGGCAGAGCACTGAGTATGGGAAGGGAAGCCTCACCCCTTCCTGACAGAAACACAGCGTGCCAACCTCCAGGCTGGAAGGCCTCTCAGGACCATCTGCTCCCCTGGGTCTCAGCCTCACTGTGCCGCAGAATTAAGAAGCCTTTTGCAAATGCAGATGCCCAGGCCCTACTCCTAGTGATCCCGTTTCAAGGGAAGCGGAGAGAGGCGCAGGCATTGGAATTTTCAAAGCTCCCCAGGTGATGCCGGTGTTCAGTCAGTCAAGGGCGGAGGAGCACTGATGCAGTCCCCGCTCCCTACTGTACCGATGAAGAAACAAAGCTCAGAAAAGAGCAGCTCACGGTAAGAGCTCACACTGAAACAGCATCTACTACGAACCGGGCATCGTTCTGAGCATTGTGCATATATTAACCCAAGCGCTACCCATACGACCAGAATTATCCCCACTTTACAAAGAAGAAAACTGAAGCACAGAGAAGTTAAGTAACTTGCCAAGGACACATAGCTCTTAAGTGGCAGAGCTACGCTCGGGTTCCAGAGTCCCTGTCCGTCATCATTCCTGCAGAGTCCTTACTATAAGTGAGTGAGGCATCAATCGTTCCAGAGTAGATATACATACAGTTTATTTATATTCTTAAAACTCTTTTCAATTTAACGCTCCCTTACTGTAGCATTTACCTCTGAAACCGCTCCAATTTTATGTCCTTAATCGTGTAAGGCACCATGCTCTTCCAAGATATAAGGGATTTCTGGATGCTACATTCCTTATCCTAAAATCTACCTCAACTTCCTTGGGGATATGGACCAGCATCCCGCTGGCTGTCCACGCTCTGCCCACTAGAGAGCCCGAGGGTCAGTCAGCAAGGAAATCAGAGCTGATCTCAGAACCAGGTCTCCTGAGTTTCTACAGGAAGCACCAGTCCTGCTTGACTGGTTTTCTGTTGAGCAGAAAAAATAGGAAAAACCAAGAAGAAGCAAGGAACTCTGAGGTTTCCAGGGTGCCACCCTGAGTGATCTGCTCTTAGCAAGTTGGCTCTCCTGGGTTCAAGTTAACAGAACAGCAACCACGATTTCAGAAAACAGACCCGAGGACTCAATGTTCAACACTCTTCGCTGCCTCTGGGAAGTCGGTGGTGACGTTTGGGTAAACATGGTGTGGCAGACATCAGCTCCAGCCAGCAGGGGGACTGACGCTGTGGGGTCTCCTCTGCCACCCCGTTTCTCTTCCCGTCCTAATTCCACCTTCACCCATCACATACCCGGACGTAACATAGGCCTGAAAGACGTATTTTTGTCATTGCAAAATTTCCAAATCCCTGTTTTGCATTTAAGAGGACAAATGAAAAGGAACGTTTTTCTTTGAAGTTCTTTTTTTTAAACCTACCGAAACTAAGCAAGGCTGCATTTTTCTTGTAGAGTTACATTATATCAAACTGGTTCACGGATGTGGCCTCTATACTGAGCCATGAATCTCGGTCAGGGAGCAAGAGATGCGTAGTTTGGAAAAAACAAAGAATGGTCTAATTTTATATTTAAAGAATGAAGAAAATATATTGTTTTCATAATAAACTGCAGAAAAGGTGTGAAATACACCTGTTTCTCAAAGGATGAGAAAGGAGGACAGAGTGAGTGGGACCAACAGATCAGGAAGAGAGAGGGCCAGAATCACTTTTATGGAAAACTCCAGATGTTCCCAGACTCCAGATGTTCCCATACCCCAAATGTGGCCCGAGGGGTCCTTTCGTCCTCATCATCCCCTCAAGAGCATTAACAGTCCTGTCCTATTGTCCCCCGAGTGCTCCTAGGGGAAAGGGACAGAAAATCACCCCACTGCCCTTCGATGTTCAGTTGCCATCTCCCTAAGGTATTCATTCTCCTTGTCACATTGCTTCTGTTACAAAGGTGACACTCAGAAACTCAGAGCTGCTCTCTGCTTTCCACCAGTTACAAATGCCCAACAATGAGCCCCAGGCTTTGACACTGCACACTTTACCACGGACCTCTCACTGCTGCCGAACACACAGCTGACATCTCAAACCTGGCCAGCTGCACCTGCCCACTGGACAGTGGAGCTGATGTCGATGCCGGCAACGGTAACTGGGACAACACACAAGCAAGATATCACCTCCAAGACCTGCTCTAAGAAAGCCTTCTAAAACATACTCTGCCTAAAAGGGAATGCTGCGTGTGATGGGGACCAGATTAGACTTTCTGTGAATAAAAGCTACGAATGACATGAAGAAATGAATACACACACATGTGTACACATGTGCACATGCCCACGTGTACACACACACACTCTCCCTTCTCTAGCCAAAATTCCAACATAGCAACAACCCTTGGATATTAAACTTGCAGCTGTTTTTAGGTTGTGGTAATAATCAAATAGAATAATTCCTTTTCCCCTAGTCTACAACCTCCAGCACCCCAATATCTTCCTTCTTTTCTCCTCCAGACAAAGTCAAAAACCCAGCCCCCTAGAAAGGAGGGGAAAGGGGACGGAGGCAGGAGAACCTCAGTGAAAGGGCCTCTGAATTAGCCCATCATAACACCTCCAGCTTTCCATCTCATAGAGAAGGCTGAGACCGGGGCGACTGCCCAGCCCAGGCGAGCCCGCCCCGGGGGAGAGGAAGGCTGAAGCGGGCCCAGAGCAGCACTGCTGCCCAGAGGCCCAGCTTGGAGCTGGACCCGCTGACCGCTGCAGAAAACCACTTCTCAGACCGCAAAAGCCCTGGCCTGATGGACACGGCCAACTATACTTTTTCCTTACTATAGACTCTCAGGCACAAAGCAGGTATTTTTAGCTGTCACCAGCCCTTTTTTTAGCATGAACACCTCCCCTCTTACTCATCATCCTATAGTCATCTACCCAAAGGGCACCTGCCGTCCTTAATATCTGATAGGCTCAAATGCCACTTCCTCAGGAGTCCTCCCCTGACTCACCCCACACCTGGTGAGACTGTGATTTAGAATAAGAACATATATTTGGTCTCCGCACCTGTTTCTGGTTAGAATTTTCCAAGTGATAAGAGCAAGAAGGATAGAGGTGAAAGGAGCATTTTTCGTTGTTCATAGCAAGCCCCATATAAGCCCACCTGAGTTTATGTTAAAGAGGTGAGTTCTGGAAAGCCCCTAGAGAACCACAGGATGGGGGCTGGCCAGGGGAACCAACCCTGTGATGAGAGGGTTGGAACTTTCAGCCCCACCCTCCCTACCTCCTGGGGAGCAGAGAGGGGCAGACTAGAAGTTGAGTTAATCACTAACGGCCAGCGATTTGATCAATCATTCCTATGTAATGATGCCTCCCTAAAAACCCCAGCAGAAGGGGTTTGGAGAGCTTCTAGGTGAACGTGTGGAGGTGCTGGGAGGGTGGCACACCCAGAGAGGGCATGGAAGCCAGACACCCCTTCCCACATAGCCTGCCTTATGTGTCTCTTCCATTTGGTTGCTCCCAAGTTGTATCCTTTTATAATAAACAGGTAATCTGGTAAGTAAACTGTTTTCCTGAATTCTGTGAGCCACTCGCAAATTACCGAACCTGAGGAGGGGGTCGTGGAAACCTCCAATTTATAGCCAGGTGGTCAGAAGCACAGGTGACAACCTGGGACGAGTGATTGGTGTCTGGTGGGGTGGGGGCAGTCTTGTGGGACTGAACCCTTAACCTGTGGGGTCTGTGCTAACTCCAAGTAGATAGTATCAGAATTGGGTTAAATTGTAGGACCTTCAGCTGATGGCCACAGAGAACGGCAGAATTGTTTGGTGTGGGGAAAACACTCACACATCTGGTGTCAGAAGTGTGAGTGTGGCAGTAGTAGAGAGTAGTGTAAAGGAAAACAAGAGTTTCCTCCTCTTTTGCATCTCATTTCGAAGCACCCTCAATATTTCCTTCAAAGCACTTGCCAGTTATCTAACTATATAAAAATCCAGGAGTCACTCTAGATTCTCATCTGTCCCTCAGTCCCTCCACCCCACACTATTGACCCTGTTAGCAAGTCCTATTGACTACATCCAAAACATATTCCCAATCCATTCACTTCTCTCCATCTCCACCACTGCCACGGGGGTCCCGGCTGCCATCGCTCTCCCACTGGGGGGACTACACATCAGCTGCTGCTCCTGCTTCCAGTCTTGCCTCCTTCCATTGCCAAACAACCAGCGTGATCACATAAATTGATAACTAGACCGCACCCTGCTTTAAACTTTGCAGTGGTTTTCTGTGCACCTTAGACTAAAACCCACAGTTGGACTGGACGCCTCTCCAGCGTCACCTCCCACCCTTCACTCCTTGGCAGCTGCCTTGGCCTTTCTCTCCCTTGACCCAGCCAAGATCATTCCTACCCCAGGCCCTTTGCTGGTTTCCCTGCCTGCAATACCCTGTCCCCAAATAGCTGAATGGCTGATTCCTTGCCATTCAGTCCTCAGCTCAAATGTCCCCCCTGAATAGAAGCCTTCCCTGACCATTTTATCTAAGGTTGGCTGCCTGCTCCACCTCCCAGGTTACGCCTTATCATTTCACTTATCACTATCACAAGTTGTCTGTTGACGTGTGTATTACCTAACACCTCCTCCAAAAGAATGTGAGCTCCATGAGAACAGAGGCTGGGTCTCGTTCGCAGCTCAATTCCCAGCACCTAGAAGAGAGCCCGGCATGTAGCAGGCATGAATTAAAGATCCAGAGAATAAACAGGTATACTTTGTTAGTATTTCTCTCTCATGGGCAAGGAGCTATGCTCCTCATTGTAACCAATGGACCAAGCACAATATCAGATGCTCAAATCTTTGAAAGAAGGAAAGGAAGAGAGTGTGTGTGGATAAGAGAGGAAGAGGGGAGGAGAATGGAGTGAGCAGAGACATCAGTGAATATATTGCACAAGGACACCATTGAGTGGTACCTGGTGGCAACTATTGGTGAGCCTCCCCTCAGTCTAGCGTGCCCTCACCTGACACTCTCCTTTCCCTCCTTCTAGATATTCTTCCACTTCCTCTGTTCTTCTTTTCCTCTGTCTCATTTTTGTTTCAAGTAGATTATGCTTTGGGCACCTTAACATCAGACAGATGCCCTACAAACAGCTTTCATGGCTAAAAAAGGTCACTAGCCATGGAGTCTAGGTTTCCTCCACGCACACCACATCTCTCAGGAAATAAGTGGGCCCTACTTCATGTACAACAAGGAAATCTGGGCTCATTCAGAAGAGATTTTAAGTACCCATATGCTAAGCAATCGAGGGCGGTAATGGAGTGCCCTAAGGCCATTCTGGCTGTCATTCACGGTCAGTGAGGGCCCTCCTCCCCGCTGAGGCAGAGAGGGAGGGAAGTTCTCAAGTGCTCCAGTGGAAAGTACCTTTGGCCTTCTTCCAAAGCGTTTCAGAAACTATTCGGTCTTCCTAAATAAACAATCACCTCAAAGACATGATCATATCCAATTTATTTATTCGTGATCACTGAATAGAATATAAATCTTAAATTAGCATGCTTTCTGGGCCATTTTAAGTCATCTCCTCCTTTCCAAACACAAAGAATACAAATCCCCAAAAAGTATGGAAGTAAATGGCTGTAAGTTGAGAGAATTCTAGAAGACTGAATAATTGTTACTTTGCTTGAAGTAAATAAGAAAAAAAAGCCAATAGGAGACCTGTGAAAAACCCATGGAGCAAAAGAAAAGGAGAGGTATCTAGAAGACTCAGAGAAAAGCCCACCTTTGGAACTGATTTAATGCAACACCCAGAAGAAAAATATTAAAAAGTGTTTTGGCATCTATAGCAGAGAACAAGAGGGCAGAGTCTCTGTGCAACTGAAGCAGCAGCAGAATCACAAGAAAAGAACCAGGTGAGATGGAAAAGCAACCCAAGAGGAAGAATTAAAACGAAAGCAAAAGCAAGACTTGTGCTTCAGAGATCTACGGAAGGTCAAATTCTGGTTCTGCCACTTACTAAGTACCCTTGCCAAAAGCCCAGCCTCCCAGATGGTAACTCATCTCCTGGGGCTCTTATAAGGATTAAATTAAAAAATATATGGGTGAGTGTGTCACCTAGATGAGGTTCTCTGTAACCAGCGTCTTCCTCTATATCCTGATCATTGTGCTCATTCCCACCTCCAGGTAGATTTCATTCTTGTTGAATATGTTCCCCACCCATTTAATCCTATTCATCCTCCATGACCCATCAAAAGGCACACCTCCTCCAAGAAGCCCAGGGGGGTTCTCCCCTCTTCAGACCTCTCATTGTAATTAGTACTAAAACACTATCATACTTGAAAATATTCTACCTTATATGAATCTCCGAACTGTCATATTTAAAGCCCAAAGAGAACATATACTTTCAGAAGTCAAACACTATATAATTATACATACATATATATATAGTGTGCGTGTGTGTGTGTATGTGTGTCTGAGTGTGAGGAGGACTGGCCGTGAGGTAACATGTGTTGCCAATCTTCCTCTTTTTGCTTGAGGAAGATTGTCCCTGAGCTAACATCTCTGCCAATCTTTCTCTATTTTATATGTGGGATGCCTCCACAGCATGGCTTGATGAGTGGTGTGTAGGTCTGTGCCCAGGATCTGAACCTGCAAACCCCAGGCCACCAAAGGGGAGCACACAAACTTAACCACTATACCACTGGGCCAGCCACTAATTATACATTTTTTTAAGTCCTCCATTATGCTGGGAAATCTTGAACTCAAAATAACTTGTTAAACTAGGCTCTCTGGCAATAAAGAATAAACAAGAAGGATCTCGCCAACTTCTCAATGATCGTCTGCTGGTGAGATCCTGGCCTCCACGTTCATACTCTGTAGAACCATCCTTGCATCACCCCTCCTTCCAGAGGAGATGGAAGGCCTAGAAGCCAGCAAGAAGGAAAAGAAGAAATACTAAAGGTCAGAGACGACAGGGGTGAGTGGTTAATTGGGATTTATAATGGGAGAGAGAAGGGTGTTTGTGGTTTTTGTTGTTTGTAATCTGACGGCAAACCTAGCAATGGAGGCTTGTTATCAGCATGAGTTTGCTGAACCCTTGGGTGGTACACGCTAAACATACCTCATTCTTACCTATATTGTGCTTGAAAGTGGCTCTGCACAAAGCTTTGACCTAGAGAAAGCTGAGCCGTCGGTGACAGGAGGTTCTCAGAGGTTTTACTGGCTTCAGGCTGAAGCTGCAAAGAAATGAGGAAAGGAAGCAAGATTAGAAACACTTCCCGTCAGCCCACTGCTTCCAGACCTCTGAGCCTGTGGCCTCCTCCTGGGCCCACAGCATCCCCTCCTGGGCCTGGACTCTGCACAACCTGAACCTTCAGTGTTACCTTACCGTAATTCACCATCCCCTGAGAGAGAGAGCATGTGTGCAAGAGCAGAAGCAAAGCACGAACCTTGGCCAATGTGCGCACATACTCAGCCAGCCTCATCTATTTCCCCTGGATTGACCACCTTGTTCTTTATCTCCATCCTGTGGTTCTCCTACGTCTAGATGCCTCCTGCACATTTTACTTGAGGGGGCTGCCATCACTTCAAACACATCCATATGCAATCTTCCCATCTTCCACCTGCTAAAGCGTTCCTGTCCACGTTCTCCAGTGAGCCGGGCTTCACATGAGCACCATCTTTCTCAAACAAACCACCTTACGAATGCATAAGCCTCCTTTGCTCCACCCAGGAGTCTACTGTATCCCTCTTCCCATCGCCTTATGTATTAGATTCCTCTTGAGGCTGAAGCAAATTACCACAAACTGGTGGTCTGAAACAACAGAAGTTTATTCTCTCACAGTTCTCGAGACCAGACATTCAGAATCAGTACCACGGGGCTGAAATCAAGCAGTCTGTAAGGCTGCACTCCCTCCGGAGGCTCCAGGGGAGAACAGGTCCCTTGTCTCTTCCAACTTTTGGTGGCTACAGGAATTCCATGGCTTGTGGACACATCACTGCAATCTTTAAGGCCAGCATCTTCAAAGAGCCAGGAAAAAGGAACTCATGTGAAGTGCTTGGGGTCAAGGGTACTGATGTCTGAAATTTAATTTAAAATGCATCAAAAAAATACGATGAGAAAAAAAGAAAAGATAAAGTGATGAGTGGATGGAGGGGTGGACAGATGGATAAATATGCGATGAAGCAATTTTAGGTAAATGTTAATTGTGGAATCTAGGTGGTGGTTATGAGGTGCTCACTGTAAAATTAATTCAACTTTTCCATATGTTTGACATTTTTCATAATAAAATATTGAAATGAATAAGAGTAATAAATACTCATAATAAAATATTGGGACAAATAAGAGTGACAAATACTCAGAACAGTCATGCTTATTAAGCCCCCTATTTCCTTAAGACCAATTTGACCAGAATATAGGACGTGCAAAGGAAAGAAGAAAACAGGGCTGGGGAGTGAGTGTGTTACCACATTGGGTGGGTCCTTCAACGTCCTAAAGAAGACGACCGAGTTCAGTGCACAGCAGAGTACCAGGGCTAAGAATGAGACTCCGGAGTCAGACTGCTGGGGTTCAAATCCATGCACTGGTTCTTAGCTGGGAGAGTTAGTCAACCTCTGACCCAGCTAAATAAATTATTAATCTCTTTGTTCCATGGTTCCCCAAGTGTCATAAAGGGATGATGAATGATAGTGCCTACCTGATAGGGATGTTTTGAGATTAAAAGAGTTGACATATATAAAACACTTAGTGCCTGGCTGTTTTAGTGTTTCTTGTTGTCCCACAATGGGTAGTACCTGATGGGTTCTGAACCTAAGTGGTAGCGACATGTGTGGAGAGAGGCTGTAACTCGACAGCCATTCACAGGATGAAGGATAAGTCTGGAGGTTAGGCCACAGATTAGGAGGCTCAAGGGTCCAAATCACAACAGGGTGAACTAGAGTAGGAGCCAGGAAAATGAAAAGGAGGGATGGGTTCTAGACACCTGTGCACGTAGCTCATAACTGAGCACCTGATGGGGGAGCAGAGGGAGAAAGAGGGAGGAAAGAAACATGGCCAACGCCAAGCCTCCAGTCTGGGGCCTGGAGAGGGGACGTCAAAAGAAGTGGGTCAGGGAAGGGCACGCCAAGTCTGCAGGTGACTAAACACCCAGGCAGAGGCTCTAAGGGCCAGTCAGCGAAGGGTGCTCCAAGGAGGGATAACTTGGACACAGAGTGGACACTGGTGTTTTTGGTTGGCCAGGACTCACTCCTCTTCTTTGGTACTAGCAGCTTTTTTGGAACATGGAATCCAGTCCACGGGAGGTGGGAAAGGCTCCTTAATCAGGGGTCCTCCCATCCCCTCCCAAGGGACAGGCACATGACCCCAGCTAGACCAATGAGATTTCTTGCCCTGCATGTGAATCATGAGCAGAGTGACCAAAAGGCTGAAAACATTGATTTTAGCAGTAGTGTCCGGGTCTAAGAGTTGAGCAGTTCCTGCCACTGAAACACCCTCATGCCAGAGCTGTCTGATTCTTAATGGTTCCAAGCCTGGTTCTTCAGCCTTCTCTTTGATCCCACACACTCCCCCATGGGCTTCTCATAAATTCCCTTTTGCTTGAGTCAGCTGAAGTTGGTTGCTACCACTTGCACCCAAAGAACTCACAGTGATCTAGGAGACTTCTGCATCAAGGTGATAATGTAGCATGTTGGGAGTGACCGTGGAGGGGGTCACCGGGGGATGGGGTAAAGAAAGAGGAAATCCCAAACAAGGCTGGGATGAGAGGAGCAGAGGGCCATCCACAAAGAGTGGACTGTGAGGTCAGACCAGGCTGGCTCTACTCTGCTAGCCGAGTGAACCTGAACGTCTCCTGGAGCCTCAGCCTGCCGTCTGAAAGGATTAGGAATATCACATCCACCTCATGGAGCCATCATTAAAACAAAAAAGATGATGTTTGTATCCTGCACCTGGCACATAGTAGGTGCTTAATAAGGTTAGCTTCCTGGTCCTCTCCCCAGCCTCATCCCTTTCTTAATTCTGTAAGAGTGGTGTTTTCTGTAAGATCAACTGCCCAAAAGATTGCTTGTGTGATAGTGTCTATAGGATAGTAAAAATATGCCCTTTTCGCCGGATGAAAACATTTGAGAATCATTACAATAACAGAGAAGAAAGTGGTCCTTATGTTTTCTATTCCAGCTTCAAATAAATCTAGCTATATGGCTTTCATATGTTTTGAAACAGAAATAACCTCAAAAAGAAAAATTGTTTAGAGTTACGCAGAGGACAGTCCCTCCCCTTCTTGGAAAGGAAAATTGAAGTTTTGTGCCAAATAATTCCAACAGCTCTGCTCTTTACCTTCAAGCGTTAGCAGCCAGGCCTCCACAGGCAGCCTAATTTTCTGAGGGCAAATTTCAGGAAAGGCTTTGACCCCAGACAGAGAAAAAGATCTTTTCTGGTTTCAATCAGGTCAAACTAAGAGCCAGGCAAGCTCCTCTCTCTGGCCCACAGCCGCCCCCCGTTCTTGCCTGGGTCATGGCACACTTCTGACATGCCTGGCCCGTTAAAGGAACAGAAAGCAGCCAGTGTGGCCAAGAACAACGAGCGAGAGGCAAAGGGGCCTGAAATCAGGCTGAGTGGTTGGCTGGCCCAGTCAGGTAGGGCCCTGTCAGCCACATAGGAGTCTGGATTTTGTTCTAAGTGCAATAGGAAGCCAGCGGAGGAATTTCAGCAGGAGAGGGACACGATCTTCCTTCCTTCCTGAAAAGGTCACTGTGTCTACAGTATAGAGAACACACAGTAGCGGGCCACACCGGAAACTGGAAGACCAATAATGGCTACTTTTATGTGGCTCTCGAAGTTGTTAAAAAGAATTAGTGGCAGGACTTCTTGGGTTAAATAAACTCAATGTTATCTTAAAGAAAGGTTTGGCGGTGGTGCACCATGGCTGGGAGCAAAGGCTCTATCTAGAGCAGAGGTTCTCAATGTGGGGGCGGGGGAGGCGGCGCCCTTTTGCCCCCCAGAGGACGTTTGGCACTATCTGGAGACACTGTCGGTCATCAGTCACAACTCGGGGTGCCACTGGCATCCAGTGAGTAGAGGGATGCTGCGAACACTACGATGCACAAGACAGCCTCCCACAGCAAAGAATTATGCGGCCCCAAACGACCAAAAGTCCTGAGGTTAAGAAGCCCTGAGCATTTCCTAGATTTGGATCTGGGCTCTCCCGTTTACTTGCTGTCTGCCTTGGGGCAAGTTACGTAACCTCTCTGTGATCTTTCCCACCCTTAAGCCAATGCCTTTTCCTGACACCAAGGGACAGAAGCCGAAGACTGAAAGGCAATTTAGAAGGCTATCTATCCCTCCTACTTTCCAGGTAGGACGAGTCGCCTGGCACAGCCAGGCAGTGGGGAGGAGGGAAAGACAAGACAAGGAGCCTTTCCTATCCAGCCAGTAGGAAGAGGCACCCCGGTCTCCCCGCACGCCCTGGTGGGGAAGCGAGTCAGCACAAGACACTCACGATAAAGAAAGGGATCCAGTTGAAGGATCCTGATAAAGAAAGGGATCGAGCACACTGGCTCTGAGATAGACAGACTCAGGTTCAATTCTATTTCCGCCAAGTAGAAGCTGAGTGACCTTAGACAACCTACTTAAGCTAAATTTCCACTAACTGTAAAATACGAGTTATTCTTTCAAACCTTAAAGCATGATACCTAATTTATTCAATCAATCAAGAGGTCAGCGAGCGTCTCCTTTGTGTCAGGTAGTGAAATAAATCATGAAAAGCATCAAGGTAGATGCCTGGAACATAACAAATATTCAGTAAATAGTATGTTTTTTTAAAATACATCATCCTGATTTGAAAATGTGTTCATTCTAAGATTATGGAATACACAGTGTAGGGGACATATTTATCTGCTCAGCATTTCTCTCTTTGGGGAAGCAACAACCCCAATTCTACAAAAGCCCTCGTTGGCCCATATGACTTGGGTAGAGCTCACCCCCACAGGCATGTGACCTGTGTGACCAATCAGAATATTCCATTCTTCTGGCCACCTGCCCAGGAATGGACATGTGAACCAAGCTGGGAAAATCAGACTCTTCCCTGGGCTTTTTCTGGAATCTCAAGCTCTTTAGACTATGTGAGCATTGCAGGAGCCACTCTTGCCACCATGTGGCAGAGCCAGTCTGAGAATGAAGCAAGAGATAAGAGATAAAGAGAGCCAAAGACCTGGTGACATCATCTGAGTCCTTGGATCCAGCCTTACCCAAAGCTGGTTCAACCCTTGGACTTGCAAGTTCTAAAAGCCAATTAATGCCCTTTCCTTCAGTTGGATCAAGTTAAATTTCTGTCACTTGCAACTAAAAGGGTCTGAACAAGATAATCAGAAAATCACTGTAAATAGAAGAAAAATCACCCATAATCCCACAACCCAGAGAGATTACCACAACCTGTGAGTGTGTGGTCCTCCCACGTTCTGTTCTGGTGATGTTTCATTTGTGTGTTTGGGGGTGACTGGAGTGGTTATTTTTAAAATAAGAAATAAGGCTTTCAAGCCAGATGCCCTTTGACTTGAATCCAGACTCTGCCTTCTTTAGCTGTGTCGCTTCAGGAGGGTTACCTAACCTCTCTGATTCTTGGCTTACCCATATATAAAATGGGGCTAATAACTCTAGCAACACTCCATAAATGACAGTAGTTACTCATAGTGTATATAACACTCCAAGATGTGATCTGAGGAGCACAGAGTATGGTACAATCATTACTTTCCTTGTTCTGTGCATTTGCCAACCTGCTATCTTGGGCACGAGGACTGCTTCTGCACCTCTGTCAAGCTCTTAGCTTTTAATTATATTACATTGTTGTTTAAAATAGGTCCATTGTTACTTGAGACTATACGGTTATGGTCTCCTTTTCTTAAAGTTGCAACTCATTTTAAAAGAGAAAGAAACAAGACAGCTGGCTATGTGGATAAGTTAAAAAAATATATATGACTCAGCTTCCCGAGCTATTCATTTTTTTACATAAAGATTGTATATAGTTAAGGTGTGCAACATGATAATTTGATACACATATAGTGAAATGATTACTAGAGTTGAGCTAATTAACATATCCATCTCCTCACAGTTACATTTTTTTGTGTGTGGTCAGAGCACCTGAAATCTACTTTCTTAGCAAATTTCCAGTATTCAATACAGAATTCATCACTATAGCGCTCATGCTGTACATTACATCTCCTGACTTACTCATCCTGCTGAACTGCAACTGTCATTCATTCTTTATTACTCTAGAATGACAGGTCCAAGCAAATAATGAAAGGATGGGAAGGCGACGGTTGAAAGACTTAAACATTTCCAAAGGGTTTTATAATTGATTCACGAGAGGGATGGGAATAAACTGTCCAGATTTAACACAAAACAATTGCTAAAGCAGTTCTTGTAACTGCATCTGGATCAGTTTTGAGACACATCAAAAGTAATGTGTGGCTGATTAATTACCAAAGCTTGTGAAACATTTTTTAAATTACAGCCGATTATTCATGGATATTGTTATAATAACTTTGCTTACTCATGGTATAATAACTTCACTCGCTTTTACTCTCTTAAGAGAGAGATAAAAGGATCGCAGGAGAGCAGAAGCTGTCATTGATCTTTATTTAGCAAAGCCCATAGAGAACACAGCTGATATATCAATTAACTGTGGCTATTACAAATGACTGTAGTGCTCTCTTACTCCCAAAGGTCTGAGGTTTCATCAAGATCTGGGAATGCTAAGTGCACACGTGTAAAGATCATCCATCCTGTGTCTTGAGAAAAAAGACTAGGAATCGCTGCTCTGTAGGATAAGTAACTAAGGAACCAGTTAAAATCGTACCATCTGAAAATAATAAGCAATAGTACTCATGGCCTCCGATGACCACACTAATGCACGGAATACTGACAAAAGGATTTTCGAAACTTTAAGCCCAAAGGAAACCCTATTCGCTATATCACTGGGATTAGAGACGATGAAAAACACTGAGATCAGAGGAAACGCCTTGTCTAAACAGACAGAGCTAAGAGAAAGGAGCAGACGACAGCCCTGGGTACGCAGCAGCTAGAACACACAGGGATCTGGGAATCTGAACCTCAAGATCCCGTTTTGAGAAACCGAGTAAATATTCAAGAGAGAAAAAGAAAATCAAATATAATGTGTTGTTTCGAGAGTGACCCACCTTCTCGGACCCCGGCCCTCGGGACGAGCCCTCCAAGTCCTCGTGCACCCGATCCAGCAACCAGAGCAGGAACTCCAGGGCGTCATGCTGGGAATTGCCTTGGAATTGCGAGCCGTACTTGGAAACAGCATTCTCAAAGGAAAAAAAGAAAAGCAAAGGGTCAATTGGGCCCTTCCAACAACCAAGCAAGGACCCATAAGCACCAGGTCTACCAGTGGTCACTGTTCAGCCCTGACCTGGGAGGACAAGAAGAAGACAGTGTGAGATGAGAAATGTTCTTTCCTGCTGAAGCCTGTCCTCTTGGGGGCGGTGTCCCCAAACGCTACGAGGGTTCTCTACAGAAGGCATTGCTTTTTCCAGAAAGACTAGTAATGTATGTCCCGTCCTTAAAAAACCCACAGGGTTGTCTCTGCTGAATATTTTGATTCTGTTGACCATCTGTCCTCCTGAAGCTCTTGTCCCTTGACCACTGAGGCGCATGCTCCCCTGGCCGCCTCCGTCAGTCTGTCTCCACAGCGTCTCTCCCTGCTCACCCCACAATGGAATTGTGTAATGACTTTGTCATTTTCTGTGTAAATGTACATTCCAGCTCTTTAAAAGTTTGCTTCAAAGAGTAATACATGCACATACTTTTTTAAAAAAGAATCCAAAATATAAAAAAGGATGATAATGAAAAGTCTTCCTTCTACCCAGCTCCCATCCCTGGGTGCCCCTCCCCAGAGGGAGGCCACTCTTAGCAGTTTCAAGCATCTTTCCAGGGATGTTTTTTTTAATGCGCGTGCAAGTGTGAGCATCTGAGTGTAAGCAAACCCTCTTGTGTATGAGTGTGCACACATGCACGTGCACACAGTGCGTTATGGTTGCTTGTCCCATCCTTAGACAGCAGAGCCAGGCATCAAGCCTTGTCCCACACGGGTGTGTTCTCTGCTCAGGCCAGCCAAAGAGAACAGCCTGGGCAAAGCTGCAGATCCAGAGAATCTCCGTCACTGCCAATCAAGTCAAATAGCCTGGGCTTTTTTCTTTTTCTTTCATTTATTCTTCCATTGGGATTTAAAGGAAACTTCAGGATGAGACAAAGCAAAATTCAACATTTAATTAATTAAAATATTGGTTCTGAGTCTTCATCCCAATCACATTAGTTTGGGTTGGTTCACTGGACGGTCTCGTTTGGATTCTTTTCCCAGGCTTTTCTGTACTTTGACTCCCAAGTAGGGCTGCCAGATTTAGCAAATAAAAATGAAAGATGCCCAGTTAAATTTGAATTTCAGATAAACAATGAATGTTTTTAGTCTAAGTATGTCCCAAGCAATATTTAGGATAGATTTATACTAAAAAGTTATTCACTACACATCTGAAATTCAAATTTAACTGGGTATCATGTATTTTAGCTGGCGAGCCTAGCCCCAGCCGCCCTCAAACCTCTATCCTTAGTACAAACGCTCTCTCCTGGGGGAGCAGCCAGCCCCTCCAACTCGAAATCTCTAAAGTCAGCTCTTCCTCTTCACATCAGCGTCCTCTTTCATTCTCTCATACCCACACGGGTCAATTGTCAAGCATTTGGGATTCTGGCTCCCAAAATGTCTCTGTCCCACCCTTTGAGTAATCCCATTCCCGTCCCTGAGTCTTCACTACTGCTGACCCAGATGACAATACCACCTGCCAAGAAGCCCAGCCCCGAGAATCTCTCCTCGCCAACCCCCTGCCTGCCTAGGACAACAGACCCATTTTCCCACTGCCCCGCTGGATAATATCATGCCCCTCCTTCAAACCCTTCCTTATTCTCTTACTCACCATGTGGTGGTCCAAACACCTTCTCTGGTCTGACCCCATTCACATCCCTCACCACTCCCTCAAGTGTTTCAAAGTTCCAGGTAAAGGAGCCACTCAGGTGCCCCAAACGTACTTTCCCTTTTCAAAAGTCTCTACCTTTATTTTTTCTTCCTTCCAGATGAAATCTATTCCCCTCCTGCTAATCATGCTAATCCTGTAAGACCAACACACTTCCTCTAAGCTGGCTATCAAGTCATAGAACCTTTCCAGAAAGAATTTGACAACTTCAAGTAGATAGACAAGATAGGGCCTTAAAAATGTCCCTCTGTATAAACACAGTAATCCCATCTTTGGGAATTTAGCTAAGGAAATGAGAGATACAAGCAAAACTATCTCTATGCATCAAAGTCATCTGGAGAAAATTTGTGGCACATTCATATTGATGGCCTTAAAAATTATGCTTGAGGGCCAGCCCGGTGGTGCAGTAGTTAAGTTTGCATGTTCCACTCTGGTGGTCAGGGGTTCACTGGTTCGGATCCCAGATGTGGACCTATGCACCGCTTATCAAGCCATGCTGTGGCAAGCGTCCCACTTATAAAATAGAGGAAGATGGGCATGGATGTTAGCTCAGAGCCAGTCTTCCTCAGCAAAAAGAGAAGGATTGGCAGCAGATGTTAGCCTAGGGCTAATCTTGCTCAAAAAAAAAAAAATTATACTTGAGGAAATACTGAGAAAAGAAAACAAATGATCCTACTGTTTTTTTAAAAAAAGCGCAAATATATATATTTGAGATTGTTGTATATATATTTATAGATAGAAAGATAAAAGACCAGAAAATATATGGCAAAGGTTAACAAATGGTTATCACAGGAGGATGGGACCATAGGTGATTTTTTTCATTTTCATTTGTACATTGCAAGTTTTTTTTACAGAGAACGTTGTTCTTTATTGGTCATTTTCCAATTATAAAAGTATCTGGCAGGTATTTTACAGAGTTTTTTTTTATAACTTTACTTATTGATCCCTGCAGAAAATTTTCCCATAGAAAGTCTGTTAAAATGTGACTAGAACTGCATTGAAGCTAAATCCTAACCTGGGAGGGATGAATGGCAATATTTAGTATTTCTTCCCCACAACATGGCATAGCTCAATCCATGTGTGTGGTTTTTCCCTCTCTCAACATTGATAATTTTTAACATATTTCTTATTAAAGTTACTTCTAGTTATTTCATATTTCTGGTTGTTTTTATGAGTGAAATCTAATTTTTATATGTTCTAAATGGTTATTGCTTTTGACTTTCTATCTTGTATCTGACCTCATTAGTGACAGCGGAAAATTCTAAAATATGGATTTCTAGAGTCATTAAGTTTCTTTCTGTTTAATATTTTTTACTCCATTTCCATTGCATGTCTTACTGTTTTGTCCAGAACTTGCAAAATATAAGAGTAATCTAGAAGGCATGCTTGTTCTTAAGAAGCAATGCATCTAGTACATCACTTGAGGCATAATGTATGTCTAAAATTGTAGGTCTAAAATTGATCCTTAAGCACACAAGCTAAGAGAAATTCCAGATGGCTGAAATTCTTAATATAACCATAGAAAAACTAGAAGCACATAAGATAGAATATTCATCAAAAGGTATCATATAAATAAATCTAAAATTTCCAGTATTAGGATAGGGAGAAGGAAAGAGTTTGGAGAAATATTTGTAGCAAATATGACAAGGGTTGTGGAACTTATAGAAACAAGTAAAAATAACATTAAGACCCAGGAGGAACGGATAGACAAATGACATGAACAGACAATTCCCAGAGCAGTCTTAGGACTAGTAAAGAAGCATGGAACAATCCTACACCTCACTCCCAATCAAAGAAATAAAAATAAAGACAAGATGCTATTTCATTTTGTCCAATAAATTATTAGGAGAGAAGAATATCTAATGCCCAGGAAAATACGCATCACTGGTGTATCTGAAACTTGAAGTAATTATTTGAAAAGAAATGTGCCATTGTGGGTGATAAAAACAATCAAGCTCAATAAAGTTGACTTAAAAAGTGAAAAAACAATAAATGTTTAATATTGGGATAGTGATTATACAGGTACACACATGTCAAAAGTCATCAAATTCTACACTTAAAATTGGTGCATTTTTATCCAGCCATGAGAGAAAAGGAAATTCTGCCATTTGCAACAACATGGGTGGACCTTGAGGACATTATGCTAAGTCGGACAGAGAAAGACAAATACTGTATGATATTTCTTATATGAGGAATCTAAAAACACTGAAATCGTAAAAGCAGAAAATAAAATCGTGGTTTCCCGGGGCTGGGAGTATGGAGGAATAGGAGCGATGTTTAAGGGAGCATACTCGAATCTAGGAGATAAGTAAGAGCTGGAGACCCAACAAACTGTTCAGTGATTATAGATAACAAAACTGTATTATAAACATTAAACTTGCTCAGAGACTAGATTTTAACTGTTTCCAACACTAGAAGAAATGATAATTATGTGACGCAATAGAGACGTTAGCTAACACTACTGTGGCTATATTGTGTAAAGTTATATATATTATATTGTGATATAAATATATCAAATCAATACGTTGCACACTTTAAACTTACATAATGTTGCATGTCAAATATAACTCAATTTTTAAAAACGGGTGCATTTCACTGTACATAATCTATACTTCAATAAAGTTGATTTAAAAAGCAAAAAACAGAGGCTGTCCCGGTGGCCGAGGGATTAAGTTTGCAGGCTCCACTTCAGCAGCCCAGGCTTTCACCGGTTCGGATCCAGGCTGTGGACATGGAACTGCTCGTCAGGCCATGTTGAGGCAGCGTCCCACATAGCACAACCAGAAGGACCTACAACTAGAATATACAACTATGTACTGGGGGGCTTTGGGGAAAAGAGGAAGAAGGAAAAAAAAAGAAGATTGGCAACAGATGTTAGCTCCGGTGCCAATCTTTAAAAAAAATAAAATAAAAACCAAAAAACATAAAAACAACAAAACAGTCATAGCTTTGCTTTGACCGTGTAATTTCACTTCAAGAACTTAAGCTTATGGAAATGATCAGAGCTGAGGAAAATGATTTAAACACAAGAATTTTCAATGCAGTGTGGTAACTGGGAAAACTGTACAGTATAAAAATGTCTCTGTAGGGATTGGTTCATTTAATAAAATTATACAACCACTAAAAATTAAGTTTTGTAGAATATTTTAATGACCAGGAGAAAGTCTCATGATAATACTTAAATGAAAGAAGCAGGATACAAAACTAGAATTTCCAACTGTATATGCTTTGAAACACATCAATGTTTATGATGGTTATCTGTTAGAGATAGTTATCTCTAACGGAGTTCCAATCTTTTTTTACATTTTAGCACTTTCCAATTTTTTATAGTATACACATATTTAATTACAACATTAGATAAGCAAAGTATTACAAATACCATGGGCAGGATTGTTTTAAGGTATTTATTTATTTGACATTAAAACAAAGAGTAGTCCTGCTGTCTGTGGGAGGCTGGGCGACCCAGGGCTCAGGAAGGGGGAACCCAGCAAACCCATCCTATTTGCATGGCTGAGGTTGGGCTAACTCACTCCAGCATGCTGGCCCCTTCTCAGTTTCCTCTCTTCTAATTCCTCCTAAAGACCAAGCTTCTTTACAAAACCTTACGTAGCTTGTCCCCAACCAATTCTCCAGCCTCTCTCCCCAGTCAATAGGCCTTCAGTAATTCATTTAATCATTCATTTCTTCTGCCCAGCCAGCAGAAGGCCCCTCAGCCCCACCTTCCTCAGTGATTGGCACTTTCAGTCCCAGGGGCTGGAATGCACTTTCTCACCCTCCCAAGTCCTTAGTTGACCTCTGAACCTTCAACTCGATGGTTATCTCTGGTGGGAAGCCTTCTTGCCCCTGCTTGCCCCACCTTCCCCTCCCCCCCCCATCAAATCACATCCTCCTGCCAGAACTACCACAGTGCCTCATTTTTTATTTTCTAGCACTTGTCACCAGCTCAACTCATGTGTCTATGTGATTATTTCATTAACATCCACCTCTCTCGCTGGACTGTAAGCTCCTGGGGAGCAGCCCCAGGGTCAGGTTTTGTGCTCATCACTCATATATTCCATGTTCCTGGTATAGTGTCTGGACACTTAAGAAATATGTGTTGGACGAATGAGTGTTTCCTCATCTGTAAAATAGGAGGAGCTCACTTAGACTTCAATTAGAAAGGTTCAAAACCCTGGACTCCGGAATTCTTCTCCACTCCCTCCAAGGCTGGCTACCCAAAAAGTCTGGGGAAGCCCCAGATTATATCACCCTCATATACATATTAACAACCTGATTATCCTTCAATTCCCCAAGGCTCACCAGGAGCTTCCAGGCTCTAGGGATTCCAGAGCAAGAGAGAGCAGGAAATCCCGGTGAGTCGCCAAGGGTGATTACTAATTTGGAAGATTTTATCAAGCTCCTCTGGCCTCTCCCATCTCGGCAGTAAGCGGATGAGAATTCATCTGGCAGGAGAAAAGGTACACGATGACTCCCTCCCTCCCTCCTCTGGGTCTTTGCAGGTGAGGAGGTGTAATAATAGAATAATGAAAGATTCCTTGGGGCCAGGCACTGTTTTAAGTGTTGCACATATAACTCATCTTCACAACAAGGCTGTAAGGTTCGCACCAATATGGTCCCATTTTACAGATGAGGTAAGTTGAGGCACAGTGACATCTGGAAACTTGCTCAAGGTCACAGAGCTCCCGAGACTTTGTTCTTAACCACTATAGGATACTGCCTCTTATTCAAAAAGCAAACATTGCCAAAAAGAGATATTAATGACACCCATTCGACCCACTGACTCTTGCAGAATAGTGCTTCACTGGTGGAAGCAGGAGAGAGGAAGGTGGGGGTTGGCATACTCATGGGTCACATGGCAAGAATTGCTTTCTCAGGCTGAAACTCAAGAGCAGTGATGCTTGTGGAATGAACACTGACAGGTTTCCCCCTCCCCCAAGAACAACAATCACTAGTCTATGGGGAGCTGCAGCTCTCTGTCCAGAGCTGTGGGGGTTTTTTTTTAGCAGGAAGCAAGCTATGCACATCAATTATCAGGAACTCTTTGATCCAACTGGGACCCCAAACAAACTCCCTGCTTTAACCCTGGATGAAGTGTTACACATAACTTCCCAAAGCCTCATGACCCTGCAGCATCCCCAGTACGTAGACCGGGATCCTGGGGACAATGGATACAATCCCATGCTACCCACTGTAGGGGGTTTAACATACACTAAACAGAAGGATGCCATCTCCAATACAGGCACACACTGCCTCTCCCAGGCACTCAGCACAGTACCTGGACCACAGGTTCTCAGCTTCCACTGGGCTTAGAATAAAATCCAAATTCCTTACCGTTGTGTCCAAGACCTTATGTGATCTGGCTGACCTCATCTACGCCCCACTCTACCCTCCAGGGCTCCAGCCACACTAATTTTCCTTCCATGCCTTCAGTTCTCAGCTCCTTCAAGCATATGGCTTTTGTACTTGCCCTCTCTCTACCGGGATTATTCCTAGATCTTGGCCTGGCTGAGTCCTTCTCATCAATCAGATCTCAACCCAAGCGTCACCTCCTTCCTCCAAGGTCTTGGCCGTGGAAGTCCGACTCCCCACACTGCACCCCTCCAGACTGGAGACTCTCTCCCTAGCCTTAGAACATTGCCTGGCCCACAAGGCCTTCAATACTTCAACAAACGTCTGTTGGACGCAAAAATGCTGAATACACTCAAATCTGCCAGTCCCTGCACTCGCACCCCTCAAAATACCTAGGGGAAATTAATTCATAAGAAAACGTCTGCAAGCGATAGCATAACAAATCAACTCAAAGGCGGTAACCCGAGGCTGAACTAGTCAATGTCATTTAAAGAAGGTCCCATGAAACCCTCTCCTGACGGAGCATACACTCTTCAAGAAGAGAAACCAGAAGGGCCAAAACGCGGCTGCCGCCGAGCGGCAAGGGCGGTAGGCTCAGAGCGCTGCCTACCTTGAACTCGGCGGAAAGTTGGGGTGTGTATTCGCGTGTCCAGAGCGCGCGCACCAGCGCCGCCAGCTGCTCGGTGACCTCGGCGCGGCCCGGTGCCGCCCGGTACCGCCCCAGCGCCAGGAACTCGGCCAGCAGGTCGGTGTTGCTGAGACACTGCACCACGGCGTTCATGAAACAGGTGTTGCCGTGGTTCTTCAAGCCCTGCGCTCCCGGGGGCCGCGCCCCATCGCCAGCGGGGAGCTGGGTCTGGGATCTGGGTGGGCGCTCCTCCCCGGGGCTCCCGGGGGCGGCTGGAGCGGGGCCGGGGGCGCAGGTAAAACCGCCCTCACCGTCGCCATCGCAGTGTCCCGGCTGGGGCTGGGGCTGGGGCCGGGGCGGCGAGTCCCCGGGGCGGGAGCGGCTGCCCAGCGCCAGCAGGAAGCGGCTGAACAGGCGGCGCAGGGAGCGGCGGCGGCGGGGCCGGGGCGCGGGCAGCCGCTCTCCTGCCGCGGCCCCCGGGCCCGGGTCCATGACTCCCGCCGGCGCACCTCCCCGCGGGGAGCCCCCGGGACCCGAGGCGGACGCGCCTCTAACAGGCCCTTACAGCCTCAGAAAAGCGCCCGGGCGCCGGCTACCTGCGGGCCAGGTGTGTCGCCACCCGGCGGAGGCGGAGCCAAGGGCGGGGCCGCCCCGCCCCGCGCGGGAATCCGGCCGTAAGGCCCGCCCAAGGGCAGCGCCCGGCCGCCCCCACCCCCGCCGGGGCCCGCCCCCCGCGGCGCGGACAGGGAATAAAAGCACTGGGAGTCGCTGAGTTCGAGTTCCCCACCCTTCCTTACAGCGTGTAAACAGACGGACCTGAATTTAACCTCTGCTCCTATTCCCCTCCCAGGCTTCAAGCTGTGGAAATAACAGGAACGATAAATTTGGAAGCGCCTAGTAAATTACAAAGCCCCGGCAATTTTTAAGTTTCTTGTAATTACGTCCAGGTGAATATGAAGAAAAGGGAGAGGAAGACTGTCCACTGGCAGCCTCTGGAGTAGTGAGAGGCGTGCACTGGGAGCTGTGAAGGGGTGGGGGGCGCTTTTGTGAGCGCTGGCTCCTCGGCAAGCACAGGTATGTGCGGACAGGTGGCGCCACCTCCTTCCAGCCGGTTTGCGCCGTAGGGCAGGCAGAGCCTTTGCCTGGACCCGCCATCCTGGGACCAGAACTGGGACCCCAAGTTGCCCCGCGTGAAACAGCCGCGATAGTTATACGTTTGCTTTTTTAAACTAGAGACTAGGTTAGAGTCATTTTCCAAAAGCTTGCAAGCAAGGCTTGATCATCCTGGCTTCAAATGGTGAAGAAACGGGCTCAGAGAGGTTAACGCAACCTACCGAGGCCACAAGACCCGTAAGCAGGGAAACGGGAACTGGACCGAGGTCTGCGGACTGCCACTCACAAGTTGGCTCTTTCCAACCTCAGTACAGGTATTTGCTTACCAGGAAGTGTTTCGGCTCCCAGGCGCGCCCCTTACGCGGTCTTCTGTTCACTCCTTGACGTGAGGTCCCTGCTGGATTGTTGCCCAATCAGAATGGGCTTGGGCTTGGCCTTGCCCCGCCCTTGATTCCCTGGGTAACTCTGAGGACCTCTGCTCGCTTTACCCTGTAACTGTCAGGTTTATAATTAATCAGGCAAAGTCTTACAAAATGGATTTCTCATCAATTTCTAGTTCAAAAAGAGATCAGCAGGATGCATTACTATGTCAACAGCCTGAAATGCTACTTATTATTGGATAAATGTGTGACCATTTATTAAATATCCGCCTTTGTATGTCAAAGAGGGCAGCAGCAAAAAAGAAGCATTAGTTAAGTGATAAAGAATATGCTTAGAACAAAAGACCGCTGTGCATTGGAGACCTGAGCTGTTTCTGGAAGATGCCATTATTTACCCTATCTGGGAAAGCATACCTGGTTGGATGATTAATACAAAAGGTCCATTCCCTCGCCCTTCTGATGGTAAGTACAACAGAAAGATTTTATGGCCAACTCCAAAAAAGCATCTTTGAAATTTCATCTTTGATAATCACCCTAAGATCCCCAACAACACACATTTTCTCGGAGAAAGCACCATAATTCATGTTTAACTCTGTGTGTCAGGAACTCTGCCAATGCTTTAATACATTATTTCACTTAATTCTCACAAGAATCTTTTGAGCAGAAATTTATTCTTGCTTTACAAAAGAGAAAACAGAGGCTCAGAGAGTTTTTGAAAAAGAAACCTACCCGGGGCTGGCCCTGTGGCCGAGTGGTTAAGTTCGTGCGCTCCGCGGCAGGCGGCCCAGTGTTTCGTTAGTTCGAATCCTGGGCGCGGACATGGCACTGCTCATCAGACCACGCTGAGGCAGCGTCCCACATGCCACAACTAGAAGAACCCACAACGAAGAATACACAACTATGTACCGGGGGGCTTTGGGGAGAAAAAGGAAAAAATAAAATCTTTAAAAAAAAAAAAAAAAGAAACCTACCCAAGATCTGGATTCAAATCCACATCGTGCCCCACGAAGCTTGACCAGTGAAATGCTGATTGAGAAGGTAAGCTCACCTCCCTTCCTTTTAGAGGATTTCCCAAATCCATCTGTGGACAAAACATGAGGCAGGGGGACTGGCCCGGTGGTGCAGCAGTTAAGTGTGCACGTTCCACTTAGGCGGGACCGAGGGTTGCAGGTTTGAATACCGGGTGCGAACATGGCACCGCTTGGCAAGCCATGCTGTGGTAGGCGTCCCACATATAAAATAGAGGAAGATGGGCATGGATGTTAGCTCAGGGCCAGTCTTCCTCAGCAAAAAGAGGAGGACTGGCAGATGTTAGCTCAGGGCTAGTCTTCCTCAAAAAAAAATAATAATAATATGAGGAGGGGCTGTGGGTTTGGCAGAGTCACAGAAAACAGATTATGATAGGAACCAACATCTGGGAATCTATTCATAATAGAAAACTCTTACAGTCTGGACAAATTATTCTTGAACATATTTTGATTTTAATATACAATTTAAGAATGTAAAATGCATTCTATAAAGGAAAGGAGAAACTTAAAACATAAAATATTTTGACTAAAGAAAAAAACACAGATGTGCGAAATCAAGATCAGTCTTGGTGCCATCTAAGCTCAGCCTTCAGCAGGACCGCGTGCAGCGTGGTGCGCCAGGCAGTCTCTGCCGCTTCATGAGGCAGATGGGTACTTCCATCTCAGAATGGCTCCATCGGCACTTACGCTGACGATGTACTGATTTCCTGGACTTATCCGGACGCGGGTGATATTGCCACTGTGTCCCACCCCAACATGAGTCACTTCACCCTCGTTATAATCCCAAACTTTGACCAGATGGTCATTTCCCCCTGAAAAAGACAAACAGTTATATGGCATTGCTGCAATAGAATAGAGAGAAACAGCCCTGATTTCAAATAACTGGCTCCTTTTCAACACATTTCCCGTGTGCAAACTTAAAGGGAGAAAAAAATCTGTCTTTATAATAATTCTTTTACTTGATTATAAAAATCCAGATCTGTTGGAGTAAATTTGGGGAAAAAAATACAAAGAGGCGACATCACCCTTGACCCCACCACCCAGAAATAACCACTAATAAAATCTTGGTTTAGCTCCTTCCAGTCTTTTCTGTCTAAGCGTACAGGTATACAGACGTCTGTGTGTGTAATTGGGATCACTCCGTGGCTAGCTTTCTATCTTGCTCTAAGGAACTGTGTTTGCGAAACTTTAAATCATCGGGAGCACTTATTTGTTAATGTCCTGAAGAAGCAAAGAGCTTGGCAGAAAATGATATTGGTGTTGTTCCAATTGGCATGTTGTGTGGCCAATGCCTCCTGGAAATGCTGATTTAAAAGCCTGGCATTTAAGACGTCAGTAGAAAATAACACTGGGCAGCCTAAGCCATTTAAAGGCCCATTTCTATTACGATGCCCACCAGAAAAAAAACAAGCAAAATAAGGCTTAGCTTTTATTTGTGCTCCTAAGGCTCCCGGGCAAATGTTTCCACTCACTGAAATGTGACTTCTGGGTATTTCTTTTCCAGCCACACTGGCTGCGGTGCTCCAGCCTGAATCTAACCACATTGCCCTTTAGACCCTTTTGCAGTCACTTCCAATTGCCTCCTGCCTGGAGTTCCACGTTCCCATTGAAAATAAACCAGGCTTGGTTTTCTTTTCTTATCCCAGGACTAACCTGTGACAAAGTACACTCCTTCCAGTGTGATATCCATACCATTGATTGACCCTGACAAGGAGCCTTCCAACTCTCTGATGACTGTCCCATCAAATACCTCCCAGTAAGCAATCTGGAATTCAGGAAAGAAGCATTAGGCAGAATTCAGCTCAGTGGAATCATCCACGCACATGCTAACAAAAGATGGTTCTACTTTATATAGAAGGTAGCAAAAATATACTATGGGATGATATACGGGCTGAAATTATAAATAGGCTAAAGCAGGGGGTGGAGAAACCATTTTAATATTTTTGGTATTGATTTTTAAATTTGCATTCTATTTAAAGAGATGTTGATATGCTGGTAAAGCCGGACTGTGGCAGAAAGTGCTTTCAATCAGACTAAGCAGATGGAGTCTGAAGCAAGCTGTAAAAGAAAGAAGAAAACAGCCACGGCATCCACTTTCCTGCCTCTGCTCTTAAAGCAGGAGAGCAAAGCTTCAGGCCTGGTGGAAGGGGAAAGCGTTTCCTGCCTTCAGTTTGAGGAATGAGCAGTGCAGACAGCTCTGGAGGCTGGGCCTTACAGGGTCACCGGCTTACTGTGGCCCACCCTCTCTCTTCCTCACCCCACCCTATTCCCAGCTTTCTCTTCTGCCTCAAAGCAATAAAACATTCTACAGGGTGGGGTTTAAAGACAAAGTGATAACGTGGGTCCGCTCCTGGGGAGGAGAACTAGCTTAGGGGTTGGGGGAAACAGGCTCAAAGAAAGGAGATTTTTCTATGAATATACTGCTTTTGCTTTTTGAACTTTGAACCTCGTTTTTTTTTTCTTTGAGGAAGGTTAGCCTTGAGCTAACATCTGCTGCCAATCTTCCTCTTTTTGCTGAGGAAGATTGGCCCTGAGCTAACATCTGTGCTCATCTTACTCTATTTTGTATGTGGCATGCCTGCCACAGCATGGCTTGATGAGTTGTGCCGTGTCAGCACCCGGGATCCGAACCAGTGAACCCCAGGCCACCAAAGCAGAGCGCACAAACTTAACCACTATGCCACCTGGCTGGCCCTGAAATATATATGTATTTTTTGACTTTATAATTTCTACTGATGCTTGATTGCTTTAACAGAAAGTTCTGTTTTCATAGTAAAAGCATAAAGGAGTATAGACGCATGCCAAAATCCTAGTTTCTCAGGAATCACACCCATTTAAGTAGTTGGTGCTTGACTCCTTGCTTTCTTGGGTCAAGAGATCAAAGTGACCCTCTCCTGGGCAACCTCATGGGGCCTCAGGCTTTCCGGAGAATCCTCTGCCTAGGATGGTCTTCCCAGAGATCTAAGCTTGGTTAGGTCCTTCTGTCATTGAGGCCTCAGCTCAAATGTCACCTCTCTTAAGGAGGCCTTTGCTGACCATCCTGGCTGAGGCAGTTCCTTCTCCTCAGCTGGTATCATCTAACCTGCTCTATTTTCATTTCAGCCCTTTCACCATCTCATCTCATCCTGTTCGCTTATTACTCGTAGTTCATTCATGTCTTCATTTACATGTGTACTGTCCAATTCCATCCCCTCCCACCCAAAATAAATACGTAAAGTAAGTAAGCTCCACGATAACAGGGACAGGGTCACGTCCCCAGCACTTAGAATAGTTTTACAGATTTACGATTTATGGTTTGAATATTCTGGTGAAAATTCTAATAAGAGGGAAATAGACTGTTTCAAGTCTTATAAACTGAAACTTAGAATATGGCAGATGTCACACTAATTTAGAAACTTCACGAACCATATATCAAAGCATTTATAGTGATGTTGTGATTCACCGTGTAATATCCATTCCACCCCAGTTCCAAGAGGAAGCCCACTTAGACCATGAGTCAAACATGGGGTTGGGGGATGGGCAGGCGTAAGCCAACTGGGCAGATGAGACACAAAGACACTAAGAAGGCCAACCTACAGAGGCTAGAACAGAGTCCAACATGCCCTCCCACAATATTCCACCTGTGTCAGGCAAATCCTGGTTGGACCAGGCAACGTTTCTTGGATTTTTATGACAAAGTGTCTTCAGACAGTACTTCTCAGTCACCTGGGAACCTTCAACAGGAAAGAGCCCCACTCCTCGATTCTAATTTGGTGCTGGGGGTCGGAGGGGAGTCACCTTTAGCATTTTTCCTACCACATTTTTATGCTTTAACTCCATCAGCTTTTCTGTTGCTAGTGAAAAGATAAATATGCAACCTCTTCTTCGATTATCTTAAAGTCTGAATTAGGGGAATCCAAATCTATTAATTGGATGTGCAGGTAATTAGGCCACGATCTGGCTGATCTGCTATGGCTGGGAGGGTGGAAGACACCCCAGCATCCTCACGTCTCCACGTGCCTCTTTCCTGAAGCCTCTTGGCTCACTTTAAGGCAGAAATATCCCCCCAAAAAGAAAGACCAATTTTCATCCGAGGACATGGACTCCCCAGCTAAGAAGACTGTTAATATATTGATGCAGTAGAGGGATAAGAAGAGATGAGGAGCTCTATTGTCATTTGATTTGAATTTAGTCACAGTGACAAGTGGTTTGGGCACAGCAATTCTGTTCCAGGCTTTGAAATTTCCTAATAATGAAAAGCAATACTTATTGAGTACCTACTATGTGTCCCCTGCTTTTAGCATTATATTCAAGTATGACTTTAATCTTCACAGCACTCTATGAGGTCAGTGGTATCGTTATTTCCATTTTACAGACGAGGAGGCAAAGGCACCAAAAACTTACATAGCATTTCCCAAGTGACACGGCTCACCAACAGCGACACCGTAGTTTGAACTGGCATGGCTCAACCGCACAACCTGCACCCTTGGCCACAGCACTTCACTACTTTTCTCTTGTACCAGAAAGCTCTTGCCTCTTGCTGGAGTACTCACCTTTCTGTCTGTCCCACTGGTGATGATCTGGAACTCTTCAGGGTGGTAACAAACACACTGGAATAAGGTGTTGGCCAGGATCATCTGATTCCTCCTAAGACGCCTGAAAAATAGATTCAAAAGCTGTGAAACTCAACTTTCTCTTCCCTAGAAAACTTACGTCCTATTCAAACTGGATTTGGTACCAGCTGGGACTTGGGTTGGTCTATTTATCCCAAATAGACTTCCTGTTAGTCTGCCCACGCCACTTCTGCATCCTCCCATTACACCTCTCACGGCAGTCAGAAGATGCTGGGCAGCGCCCTTGTCTAAAGACAAAGGGCAGAACTCCATGGGAAGTCTTCTCCAGTTCCAGTGAGAAGGAGGAGGAGAGCCTGGACTCAGAGTCAACCTGCTGTCTTCCACACGTGGTACCTTAGTCTTGAGGCCACCAATTTGAAGGGAAGGTCCCTATAAGCTGAGCAGCAAAGTGTGGGGAAAGGCTTCTTAAAAATGGCTATTATTGGGCTTTACTTCTAGGGGTTTGGATTTCTTAGGTTGGGATGAGGCCCACAGATCTGCGTTTTCAATCAGCATCCCAGTTGATTCTCATGTGTGCAATTGTTCGAGAAACACTGCTTTAGAAGCTATACCACGAAGTAGGTAAATATTGCTTCTCCTTCCATAGATGATGTGACTGGGTGGCCATTTCACAGGCCAGGCTCTACTGGCTAAAAAAAGTGCACCTTCTGCACAGTTTCTTCTCATTGTGGAGGTTTTCAAACATGGTATCTGGGCAGAACATTTTTTAAAGATTTTGGTACAAATTAAGCAAATATTCTTGCTACACAACAGGGAGACTTTAAAGATTTGAGGTGGTCATAAACCATCCATGGAAATAAGTTTATACATACCTTTGTTAAAAAAGAGACAACAGGCCCAAAATGGAGTCACTTGTGCTAAGCCACGACACCAAACTGAGATTTAATACCCAAGCTAATTGCAGTTTCAACTTCCCTCGGGAATGTAATCTTCACCAGTCTGGAATGCGCTGGTCAGCAGTAGTAAGGTAATCCGCCTGATGGACTCTTTCCATCCCCCAAGGAAAGGTAGTAAGTTAATCCATTCTTTTCTTGTCCCTGTCCCCTTTCTGCCTATAAAAGCTTCCCATTTTGTATAGCTCCTTGGAGCTCCTTTCGAATTGCTGGATGGGATGCTGCCTGATTCATGAATGGTTGAATTAAGCCAATTAGCTTTTCGAATTTGCTCAGTTGAATTGTGGTTTTTAACACCTTCTAGTTGTGTATTTTCAAGTGTGATGGTCAGGTGGAGGCTAACACCTCCTGCAAGTGTGTCGGGCCAGCACCAGGGGCCTCACTGGGAGCTTGTTATAAATGCAGAATCTCAGGTGCCACTCTAGACCTACTGATTCAAAATCTACATTTTAACAAGATCCCCAGGTGATTCCTCAGGCACATCAAAGTTAGAGACACGCAGGGCTAGAAGACAGAGGTTTGCTTTGGTTTTTGTTTTTTAATGTATTAAATAAAAAGTGTTCTGCCTTTGCCTTTAGTTCCCAGTCTCTTCTCCCCAATCAAGAACATTTCATATTCCTTTGCCATCCATATGTATCTATATATATCTATACTGAGGCGGAAGAGGAGACTTCTATGTCTAATGTAGATATGGGTATAGATGTCTCTTCTCCCACCTCTGTACCTCCTCAAGTCTATCTGATGCAGATAGAGAGGTGAGGCATCTTAGGAGTGGTAGAGGGGTGCTGGGTGGGGAGAGCGGTTGGGAAAATAGGTCTAATTCTAAATAAAAACACAGCAAAAATGCATATAGTTGAAAAATCATCCTTGAAAATCCTTTGAATTACTCCAACAATACAGTTCACATGCTTTGGTCTAATTAGCTTGGGATCAAGCACTCTGTGAGGTAGTGATATTCTCACAGTACAGGGGGTCCCTGAGAATGTGGCCAGCTCAGGGGGAAGGGCAAATTTATGCCACTCTCCTACTCCCACCCACTATGGCAAGCTCATTCTGGGCTTGACTGGACAGTGTGGAATGACCACAGGAACTGCCTACATTATTGAAGTTATTTCCCTTCTCCCTTTTTTGGGCGTACTTAGAGTTGAATTAGTGTAAGTTAAATCCTACTTCACTGTGTGTATCCAGAAAGCTACTTCCCTAGCCATCCAGAAACTTCTAACATCCAGCTCTTCCTGGAAACTATCCCCTTTCTAACAGCATCTGTAAACCCTGGACAGTCATGGAGGTGAATGGCTTCTGCTGAACATCTCTTTACTGTTGCCTTAAGTAAGATTCCTGCCCTTCGTTTGAATCTTCTCTCAAGTTCAATAAAATGCTGGAATTGGTGGTGGTGTAAGTGCCGCATCGTCTTCCCCATCACAGGTACCTACACAAGGTCCCAAATGATGCAAGTCCCATCCGTGCTGGCCGTGACACACTCCTCGTTGTTCTTCTTCACCCTAATGCAGGACACAGAGGACTTGTGCTCCTTCAGGGCCTCCTCCAGCTTCTGGGTCTGGCAGCCTATCTGCCACACCCTCACCTGAAAGCCACAAAGCACAGGCTCTTAATACAAACTGAGGACTTTTGAAGGGATACAAAAAGATTCCAAGAGCTTTTTCATCTTCCCTGTGCTTGACTTGTTTCTTTAATTCCCTGTTCTCATCTCAGCTGCATGGGAGGGGAATGCTAAGTTGTAGGACAGAAATATTCTTCTATGGAGCCAGGAAAATGCTACCAATGATCCTATACCTGCTTCTACTTATAGGGCTGAGAAATTTATCAGACACCCTCTGCTAAAACTGATAATGTAAAGGCTGCTGCTAAACCAAGTGAAATAATATGTCTGCTCATTTCTGCTGAGAATTGCTCTCAAATTTCTGGTGCCATCAGGAAATCTCTTGGGTACCCAGAGCCATATTTAAACTTTCACATCAGCTGATGAATCATTTAAAATCAATGGTTCTCAACCCCACCAAAGTCAACACCCACTTTCTATAACAAATATTTTCTAACATCCCTTTACTATCTTGAAATGAAATTCATAGTTAATACAACTACCTACACACAACATTTCAAAAACAGTCAATATGATGCCCTAACTGTAATAAAAAAGGATAAATAAAAGGGAAGTGATTTCATTTCTATAGTATGTCCTGTAATGGATAAACACTCTGACACAACTATGCCAGAAAACATAATAATGTAGTCAGATATGTGTACCTTCTTATCGTGAATATTGGACTTACAAAAAATAAGGAGAGCAGAAACGATCTCACATAAGTATTACAAGACAATGAAAGGACAGTAGTCTGGTGAACACCAGACTAAAAACCAGTTAGGATAAATAATAGACTAGACTTATTTGTACCAGAAAAGAGAAAAATAACCTTAAATGAAGTAAGAAAAAGATTCTAAGACACCTCCTACATTGTCAAAGTAAAGAAAATGAGGCAGCATGAGGTGATGCCAAATAAGCTGGGCTGTATTAATTGCTATGGGGTCCAAATAATGCCCTATGTTATGACACTGGATGGGATGGTGACCATTGCCAAAGAAAACAAATCCCTCATCTCGAAATCCTGCTACATGTGAAGGTGTACGTTCAGTCATTAGCAAATTAAAATTTTCTAACTAGTATGGTGTGGGCACCAGCCAAACAGCCCTAGGACTGGAACTTTGGAAGAGCTGGGCATTAGCTCTTTAGTTGCGGGATTGCAGAGAGTTTTGGGTATGCTTAGGGGGAGGGGACTTGGTGGTGGGACTGGGGTCCTCAGGCAATGGCCATTTACCAATGAAAATGGAAGTACTTGAGTATTTCAGCAACTGCTACATTCATACACACGCAGTGCACATCTGCTGACCAGCAGCCTTGGTCTCTAGCACTTACAAAGGCCTTGAAGACCATGTCTTTTGGAAGAAAAGGTCTGCAGTCACTGTGGGGAACGGGCGGAGGAGCCGACACTGTGAAAAGATTGCTGAGCGGGGCCCAGGGCAATGAATCTGTAACGTGTGGTTTCTTGGACAGCCCTCATCAGCCAGGCGCAGGCACCCAGAGTGCAGATGGTCTGGTCCAAGCCAAGTCTGGGCATCAGCAAGGCAGATGTCCCAAAAGACTAAGGGAGCAAGGATGCTGAGGGTGTCAGCAACAGTGTGGCTGAAGGGATAAGGGAAGAGAGTAAAGCCTTGAAGGCAGTGGTAGGCAGAGAACAGAGTGGATGGTCCAGGGCTAGACCTGTCTATGGAGCACCCGCCACGTGGCTAGTCCAGAGGGAGATGTGCTCGGAATGTAAAATGCACACCAGACTTTGAAGACTTAGTACAAAATTAAGAGTGTAAAATATCTCATGAATAGGAGTATTGTTGTCTTCATTTTACACCCAGGAAACTGAAGCACAGAGAGGTTAAAGAACATGACCCAGGTCACGCAGCTGGGAAATGGTGAAAGTGAAATGTGAGCCCAGGCAGTGTGACTCCAGAACCCAAACACTCAGCCACTACTCTGCTTGGCCCCAACTCTGCTAAAGGCGACATCAAGATGCTGTATCTTTCTTCTCCCTGATAAGTCATTCCTATGATAGCACGAAGAAAAGAAAAGGAAAAGAAAATGTCTTATGTCGGGAAAGGGAACACGTTGATAGGGAAAGAGCTGGGGAATTGGCGACAGGAGACACTGACATGAAGTCTTAGGCTCCACGAAATGATGGAAGGAGAAGGTGGAGTGGAACAATTTTACAATAATGGTCAAAATGTCTGGGTAGATTAAAGAATTGAGTCCAAAAATAGCATCTCCTTTAAAAGATAAGATAAAGACAATTTATGTAACTATGGTCTTTGAAGGAAAAACAAATATTCCAAAACTTTGGCAAAACATCAACTTCGATCCACAGCTTGATTCCATACAGAATGCCTTCATGTCTGTATCTTAAAGGTCCTTTCTGTGACCAAATGTATTTATATGTGTATTTATATTACTAGAAATTCAATTTATGATGTATTTTAGGGTTTCATCAAAATCTTAATCTGGTGCTGTTTGACTCCTAATACAGGTAAAAAAAATCAAGTAAGTGGCCTCCTATGAGGCAGTTGCTCTAAATTGAGAACTATTTCTAAAAGATTTTGCCTTCATGAACAATACCTCCCCTTCCCCACCGCCGCTGATGATCCTTTTACAGTCACTGGTGGTAGCGATGGCGGTCACTCCGATCCTGTGGGCATTGTTAATGACATACATCAACCGGCCCGTCTCTGGGGCGAAGGCCCGGATTTTGCCGTCGTCCCACGCTGGCGTGAAAGGGACACAAAAGGCAGCAGGATCAGTACACTCATGCTCCCTCCGCAGACTGTTGCTCTCATAAGTCATAAATGAGATTTAGGCCTGGGGAGCAGGGGTGGTGATGGAGGAGAGAGGCCGGTCCCCTACACACTTCCAGGAATCAGCCTCCTCTCACTGATTCCCCAAACTGGTCACACCCAGCTGAGGGAAACCAGTGGCTTGCCTTAGTTGAGCCTGCCTCCAGGCGCACCCCACTCCAGGAGAGAGGAGTTGGGGTGGGAAGGAAGGGAGGGCCAGCTTCCACCTCTCCCATGAGCTGCAAAGCTTGTACATTCAGCTAGCTGGTTGATATTGCACCTGGGATGGATAATTTGACATCTCCAAATAAATGTTGGCTTCCCACTCCTCCTCCCACCTTTAAACCTGATGTTCCCCCATTCCCATCACCTTCCTCCTTTCAATAAAAGTGGCCACCATCCATCCAGTTGCTCAAACCAAGAACTTCAGAGTCATTCTTGACTCCTCTCTATTCCATCCACCCAACCCAACCCAACCCAACCTCCAATCCATCAGCAAATCCCATCAACTCTATAGTTAAAAAACATCCCAAGAGCTAGCCCTGATGGCCTAGTGGTTAAAGTTTAGCACACTCTGCTTCAGAGGCCGGGGTTCGGTTCCCGGGTGCAGAACCACACCACTTGTCTGTCAGTAGCCATGCTGTGGCAATGGGTCACAAAGAAGAATTAGAAGGACTTACAACTAGGATATACAACTATGTATTGGGGCTTTGGGGAGGAAAAGAAAATATCCTTAACCTGGCCACTTCTTAACTCCTCCACTGAGACCACCCTTGTCCAAGCCACCAGCATCCCTTCCCTGGATTATTATAACAGCTTTCTCCCTGGCCTTAGACTCTTGCTCCCCTATAATCAGTTATCCATGCAGGAATCAGAGTGAACCTCTTAAAACCATGTCACCTCCTTGATCAAGAACTTTCATAAGCTTTTCCCACTATACTTGTAAGGAAAATTCATCTCCTTTATCCTCCACAGTAACTAGTCTCTGCCCTCTAACTCTTCAACCTCCTCTACTACCACTCTCCCTGAACCCTGACCCCAACCTTACCCACAAAGCTCCATACACACCGGTCCTGTTTCTCTTTCTCAAATACACCAGAGATTTCCCAACTCAGAGCCTTTGCACTTGCTGTTCCTTCTGCCTGGAATGTTCTTCCCCCAGGTCTTCATGTGGCTGGCTCCTTCCCATCAGCTTTAGTGTCACCTCTTGACCTCAGCAATTTTAAATAGGATGCCCAAGGTAGATCCCATCTCAACAAAGATTTGAGGAAGTGAGGTGGTGAGAAATGAGTCTTGGGGCTATCTGGGGAAAGAAGATTCCAGGCACACTGAACAGCTAGAGCAAAGGCCTTATATGCAATGTGTTTGAGGAACGGCAAAGAAGTAAATATGGCTAGTGGGAGTGAGTGGGAACAGACAAAGACAGAGGTAAGAAGGTGGAGGTGGGGGAGGAGAAGGTCACATAGGGCCTTGTAGGCAACTGCAGGGACTTTGTCTTTTACTACCTAAGACCTTTGAGCTCTAGAAATGGCATGACCTGAATTACACTTTCAAAAGAGATTTCTGGCTTCTGTGTTGAGAGTAGACTGGGGGAGAAGGGTGGTGAGAAAGGGGAGAAGCAGGGAGAACTGGTAGGAAGTTATGAGGATAATCTAGGAGAGAGATGATAGTGGCTGAGACAAGGGAAGAGATGATGAGAAGCGATAGAATCTTGGATATACTCTAAAGTGAGAGCCTTTAGGGGCAAATGGTTGTGGGGTGTAAGCGAACAAGGGAGGTGATAATGACCTGAGGGTTTGTTAGCTCTAAGTGTAATGTAAACCAAGAGGTCCTGGTGGCCACTATGTGAGAAGACATGCCCAAGGAAGAGGCCAACACGGTGGAGATAGAGCCAAGAAAAGGGCATGAGACGGGTTCCTCGTATCACCATTTTAATAGCTTTGCCTAAAACTCCACTTGAATTTTCATTGATGTGAACCAGTGAGTTTACTTTTTGACCATTGGGGAAATTTGTATATGAATTGAACTTAAGATGATATGAAGAAATTATTATTTTATAGATTTTCAGAGATGTATACTGAAGTATTTAGAGGTAGAATATCATGGTGTCCATAATTTATGTTAAAATATTTTGACAAAAAATAATTGAGTTAATATGGTATATATACACAATGGACTATTACTCAGCCATAAAAAAAGAATAAAATCATTCCATTCACAACAACATGGATGAACCTTGAGGGAATTATGTTAAGTGAAATAAGCCAGACAGAGAAGGACAATCTCTGTATGACTCCACTCATATGAGGAATTTAAACATGTGGACAAAGCGAACAGATTAGTGGCTACCAGAGGAAAGGTGGGGTGGGGGGTCGGGACAAAGGGTGAAGGGGTGCACCTACAACACGACTGACAAACAATAAAGTACAACTGAAATTTTACAAGATTATAAACTATCATAAACTCAATAAAAAAATCGAGTTAAAAATAAATTCCCAGGGGCTGGCCCTGTGGCTGAGTGGTTAAGTTCGCGCGCTCCGCTGCAGGCGGCCCAGTGTTTCGTTGGTTCAAATCCTGGGCGCGGACATGGCACTGCTCATCTAAACCATGCTGAGGTAGCATCCCACATGCCACAACTAGAAGGACCCACAACGAAGAATATACAACTGTGTACTGGGGGGCTTTGGGGAGAAAAAGGAAAAAAAAATAAAATCTTTAAAAAAATAAAAATAATAAAATAAATTCCCTTTGAGGCACAACTTCGTTTGTGAGGTTTTTATCTCTTGGACAACAAAACAGGTTCTAACGTAAGTGCCCTGTACTCATTAAAGTCTCACATCCATTTTGTAATTGAATTACTAAATTTCCCCGCTAGAGAGAATGCTACGGGCTATATGCAGCAATTTGGGAGAAAAGAAGTTGCTATTTGGTTCTTCCCAGCTCAGAAAGTCTTCCGGCTGGAAGAGAACTCCAAAGAGAGCCTAGACTAGGAGCAAGGAGGGGGTGGACAGTGGGCCGTTCCAGGTTAATCCAGATACAGCGACTAACGTAGAACAAGAATGACAAGAACCAAAGCCACAGACACAGCCCAAAGCCGAATCTTGGCGTGTGGACATTACCAGAAATGATGCTCTTGCCGTCTCTCATGAAATCGATGCCGTGGCAGGTCATGTTGGGTACAGTGATCCGCAGCAGCTCCCTGTTGGACAGCGTGTGCCACACCCTGATGTCTTTCTTGGCACAGGTGGCAAACAGCTCAGCAGTGCCACTGCAAAGAAACCATTGAGTGAATAAGAGATGCAGCCGTAAAAGATGCACAGTCTTTCTTAGATGCATGACACTAACATGTGTTTCACAAGGATATAGGTGCTTCTTAAGCACCAATTATCTCATGGCTTGATGGGCTTACAGACTTCTTGTGTAAAATGGCATTTGATGCCCTCAAATTATCTGTGGAAAGTCTTTTGTAGTCTCTTCCCTTGAGAAAGAATTGGGATAAAGTTGCTCAAAAAAGAAATGTCATTTAAGAGTCTTTCAATGTCCTGCTAGACTGGAGGATAGTAAGTAACATATCTTGAGATAAAATACATCATGGAATATTTATATTGAAAGAGGTTAAACAAACCTTCCTGTAAAGTAGACAATCTTATTAAAATTTCGAAGAAGACAATGACAAAGGTGCTAGAATTCATGTTTGCAGATAACTCAAAACACTTCTTTTCCTAGTTATGAGAAAATGTGACATTGTGGACAAGGAAGAGAATCCAAGTAACTGGTCTGTTAGGATTTTTTTGGAAAAAGACAACTTGTAAATAGAATGAAAAATACTAATATGTCCAAAAAGTACAGATTATTCCAATTTGGATAAGAAAAAGGAGTAATACTGAGATACAATGAAATCCATCTGCTTTATAAGTGTGAATTTCTACTACAGTCTCTGTGGAGACTGAGCTAACTTTTAGATTTAAGTACTTCTAAAGAAATTTCTACCTATCGTCATGATCACTTTCATAAAAAGAGAGTCCCACTCTCTTATTTTCAGGTCTACTTCCATTGGAATTAATAGAAAAGTAAGTGAATCTTTTCCACAAATTTAGCTTTGGGGTTCAGAGATAAAATTATACTGCTGGACTAGTTACTCAGAAAGAGTAAGTGCTGGAACAGGACAGCAGATGAGATAGAGCTCCTGGCCAGACAGTCCTGATTAACAGAGGTCGAACCGAGCCAACATTAGATTGTTAATATTTATTTAAAATAAGAGATGTTTTATATTGGATACTGCCTTCAGTGAATGAGCTCTTCCTTTGGGGAAAGTGACGTTTTAAAGAGGTGTATGGACTCCTCATGAAAATAAAATATCACAGGATGAATGCACCTAGAGAACTTTCCAAACTCTCCCTACCCTTGATGGGCAGTCCACTTCCTCAGGAGTCAAGCCTAGTCCAAAAATGAGCCATTCGAGTAGCAGATCATCCTTAGTTTAGGATCTGAGAGGTTATGTTCCAGAAAAAAACAAACCGACTGGATCAAGACGGTGCGCTAGGCCCATGTGCTCCCTCCCACCCATCTACAAATCTCATGAAATGAAGGCAGACATAAAGGTAGAGACAGAGATGATCGAGACAGAGATAGGGTAGAGGCTGATGTAAATGTAGATACAGATATATATAGATTTTTTCACTAACAAGTCAAGAAAGCAGGAAAGATTATCATCAAATTGGCCAGAAACATTGAGGATAAATAGAAATCAGCCACGTAAGATTCATAGAGAAACAAAAATGCAGAAAAATACAGCTCAAAAGCACAAGCAGAGAGTACTTCTTGTAACGTTGGAGCAGTGAAGTGGCCACACAAACCTTCCCACAGACAACAATTATAAAAACTTGATAAAATGAACAATAACAGGAACAAAAAATCCTAAAGATACTGAAAATGTTTAAAAGTAGACAGAAGTCAAGAAAAGTTTACTCTTTTAAAAATGCAACTGGAAAGGGCTAAGAGTCGTTACTGTGTGGCTTTCTAAACTGAGGGTGCCCCAACTCCCATAGCTATGGTGGCTGAAGAAAAAGATGGCAGAAAAACCACAGCCTTACCCACTAAAAGTGCTGGAGATTGGAGTGAAGGACTGGAAACCAGCTGCACTATAAAGGGGTAATCCTGGCAGCAAGAGAACCACAGGAGTAAGACCTAAATTCTGATTATAAAAACTGCCCAAATTCCTGTCTCACAGCTAAATTCTACATGTGTGGGGGAAACCCCAAGAAAGACAAACCAGGCAGAGATCAGAGAGGATTCAACTTTTCTTTTTTTATTCTGTTGATTTTTTGTTGTTGTTAGGGTTCTATTTTTGAAGACAGAGCTATGTGGGGTCAACCTGAGAGTTTTTGGTCTTTTTAACTGAAAACATTCACCAACTGTGCTCAGCCTGGGTGACAGAAAGCTGAACCTTACAGGCTTAAAGTGTCAGAAGCCAGGGCCTAAAGTTAGAAGAACACCTGGAAATTAATGGGAAATTCCTAGAAGCAAGGAAACTCTGGAGAGGACAAGCTGCATCTCTGCATAGATCCTTGAGTGACTGTCAAATTATGCAAGCCCACAGGAGAACCCAGAGCCAGTATAAAAAAGTAGTAGTAGGTGGGAGCCATGAGAACACCAGCTGCTGCATACTATGAGGGAGACCAAATTTTCAGTTTGAGTCCAGGCCAACAATCCTCAGAGAACACTACAGAATTCAGTTACTGCAATGTATTATCTATAATACCAAGTTTACAAGAAAAAATAATCAGACATGCAAAGAAATAGGAAAGTATGATTCAAGAATAAGGCAGTCAAAATAAACTGATTCCAAGTAGACTGAGGTATTGGATTAACAGACAAAGACTTCAAAGCAACTACTGAAAATATGTTCAAAGTATTAAAGGAAACTATGATATCAATAAATGGACAGATAGGTAATCTCAACAGGGATCTAGCAACTATATATGTATAATAGTATAATTATATACTATTATAATAAATATATACACCTATACGTATACATGTAAATTCTTTGCTGAAAGGGACAATAACTGAAATAAAAAATTTACTAGATGGGCTCCATAACAGATTAGAGATGGCAAAAGAACCTGTGAACTTGAAGGTGGGTTTAATGGAAATTACATGATGAAAAAAACAGAGAGAAAAAGAAGAAAAATGAACAGCCTAAAGATCTAGGGGACAATATCAAATTATTTAACAGATGTATAATTTGAATCTCAGGAGGATAGGGGAAAGAAAAGGTGAAAATTTTTGAAGGAATAATGGCTGAAAACTTTCCAACTTTGTGGAAGACATCAGCTTACAGATCCAAAAATCTCAACAAATCTTAAGCAGGATAAACACAAAGAAAGCCACCTCAAGACACATCAGCGTCAAACTGATAAAAAACAAAAACAAAGAGAAAATCTTGAAAATAGACAGAGAAAAATGAAACATTACAAAGAGGGGAACAATAATAAGATACAGAATGACTTCTCATTAGAAACTGTGGAAGCCAGAAGGCATTGGAATGATGTATTCAAATGAATGAATGAATAGAAAACTATCAGCCAAGAATTCTATAACCAATGAAACAACTATTCTTCAAAGGCAAAGTGTTAAAAAAAAAAGAGATGCTTTCAGATAAATGAAAACTGAAAGAATTCTTCACCAGAGATCTATATTTTTTAAAAATGCTGAACAAATTTCTTTAGGTTGAAAGGAAATTTCACCAGATGGTAACTTAAATATTTAAAACAGAATCAAGAGCATCAGAAAAGCTCAAATATCTGGTTAAGCACAAAAGGCATATTCTTTCTATTCTTCTCTTAGATTCTTGAGAAGATTTATACTATTTAAAGCAAAATTTATAATATTGTATTGATGAGTTTATAATATAAATTCCTATATATGAAAATAATAGGACTAAGGATGGGTGCTGGGTTAAGGGGAATACTGTTGGGAAAGTTTCTATATTGTATTTTACTTTAAGTAATTCAATATTAACTCTAAGAGATTATGACACATTAAAGATGACATTATTGTCATCCTTAGCACACCACTAAAAAATTAGTGCAAAGATATATAGCTAGAAAGCCAATAGAACAATTAAAATGGAAGGCTAAAAACATTGGATCAACACAAAAGGAGGCAGGAAAGAAGTAAGAGAAGAACAAAGAACAGATGAGACAAAAGAAAACAAACAGTAAAATGGAAAATTTACCACCATATCAAAAATTATACTAAATGCAAATGGACTAAATATTACAAATAAAAAGCAGAGATTATTACACTGGATAGAAAAGCAAGAACTAATTATGTGCTGTTCCAAGAGATGCACTTTAACTATAAAGATACAATATACTGAAAATAAAAGGATAAAAAAAGAAGTATGATGCAAAGAGTAAAAAAGCTGGATGTTAATCATACAAAAGAGATTTCAGATCAAAAAGAATTACTAGAGAAAAAGGGACACTTAATAGTGATAAAAATGTCAATGTATCAGGAAGACATTACAAATTATACATATGTATACATATATATATGGTTCAAAATATCTGAAGCAAAAACTGACAGAAATAAAGAGATAAATCTACATTCATTGCTTGAGACTTTAACACACTTCTCTCAGTAACTGATAAAACAACTAGACAGAAAAGCACTAAGGCTAAGAAGATCTGTATGACACTAACAACATTAAAAGCTTCCATAGAGAAAAACAAAAAGACCTCCAAAGTACATACTGAACTATTCCATTTACATAAAGCTCGAAAGCAGGTAAAATTAATCTATGGGGCTGGAAGTTAGGTGGTGATGATCTTTGAGGAGGAGGATGAAGGTAGTGATTGGGAGGAGCATTTGGAGTGATGGAAGTGTTCTAGTGCTTGACCAGGGCGGTAGTCATATAAGTGTAATGCTTCATGAGGTGGTTACCTATGATTTATGTACTGTCTGTCTCTATGTTACACTTCAACACAAAGCTTATTAAAGTCCTTTTTATTCTTAGTCAAACTATCATTCAATCTGACAGTAAAACAAAGATATATTCAGATAAGTAAGGACCAAATTTCCTACACCCAGACTGTCTCTGGAAAAACTACACATAAAATAAAAGAATGAAAGAGGGAGATGTGTGGAAAGAAGAGAGTGATAAAAGCAAAGAACAAAAGTTAGAGTTAAATCTAAGTAATTAATTGTAAAAAACAATAATGTAATCTGGATCTAAGATTCCAAGTAATTTCAGCATGGGAGATGGTGAGAGAAAGGGAAAGAGGGAAATAAAATAAACTGAGACTCTTGCTTTTTTGGAAGATAGGATATAAATGCTGGTTAACTGTAGTCTTTGACAGAAAAATATGTTTTTAAATATGTATATTAAAAATTCAAGGGTAACAACTAAATGAATAAAAATAAAAATGAATAGTTTCCAAGTCATGTGCAGTGGAGAAGGGGAAGTCTGGACAAATAAAACATGATCACTACAATAAAAGACAAGAAACGGAGAAAAAAAAAGGAACATTAAATAGAAAATATCTATAAGTTTATTAGATAGTAATAAGCATGAATGGATTAAATTCTAGTAAAAGACCAAGACTTACCTAAAACTAAACAATACTAATAGGCTGAAAATAAAGGGTTGGAAAAAGACAGTTTCTTTTGCTACAATGTGTGCTTCTGTAATATAAATTCACTCATATGCAATTGGTAAAGAGGCAAATGATAGAATATTGTAGAAGTCACATTGGTTCATACATATTTTTCCCGATATATTAATGTTTTGATTTACAAAGTAATAGCAGCTGAAAACAAAGTACATTAACACAGCTAAATTAGCAACTAAAGGAAGAATGCAGCCCCGGACACAATGCTCATTCACTCCAAGTGCTTCCTCTGAGCTCAGTCATCTCCACAACTAAGCTTGGTGACAGGGAGGAAGCAAAGGGGAATGGGGAATGACTGCTAGCAGGTTTCTTTTTGGGAAAATGAAATGTTCTAAAATTAGATTATGGTGATCATTGCACAACTCTGTAAATATGCCCAAAAACATTGAGTTGTATGTTCTAAATGGGTGAACTTTACAGTACATAAATATTTCAATAAAGCTGTTTAAAAAAAAAAGTAAAAGCAGCAACACAAACCCAAATAGATTAATAACTACATAAGAATTAAAAAGATAGTTAAAAACTTACCCTTATAAAAGACACCAGGACCAAATAATTTTACAGATTGATTCTACCAAGCTCCTTAGAAAAAGAGGAAAAAGTGAGACAGAAAGGAAATGACCAATTTTCAAATGAAGATTCACCTAATGGGAGGCACTAGTCATTTTCACTCAGAAATATTTGGAAGAACTTAATCATAATGGCTCAGGGAATCAAACTACACTGCATGATCTTAAGGATTGAGTGTTCCAAGTGAGTCTGGCTACCTGCACAACAATGATTTGAGTTTTGTAAATTCAAGCTAAACACTGAGGAAGTTCAGAGCAAAAACTGTCTAACCAACTTCATGGAACGAATCTCACCAAAGACAAAGTGTGTTTCAAAATCAAATAATGGCAGACTATGACTGAAGCTCTTTGATATCAAAACTGCTGATGGTTGTTTCACTTGTTCTGTGAGGGCATGACCAAGCAATACAGCTACTGCATCCAAAGACCTCTTATGCCCATGACCATGAAGTCTGCCAAACCTGGAAGACCCAAGAAGTTCAAACAAATGACTTGGAAGAAATTTGAAAAAGGCACTACTGAGCTTTTTGCAGACAGCACTGGGAAAACATAGAAAAGTTTTGCCAGTCTGTTTACCCTTTCCATGATGGATTCATTAGAAAAGTCAACATTCTAAAGAAGCCCAATGTAAATCTGAATTATGAAAACTAATACAGCAGCATGGTGAAAGCAATAGAAAGTCTATTAAAATAGTTCACTACAATAGAAAAAGTTAAGGAGGAAAAAAATCATAATTATATTAGTAGATGTTAAAAATACATTAATAAAATTAAATTTCCTTGCACGCTGGATCACATCTCCATGTTCTTATTTTTAGGGGAGAAAATATTTTCCTGTTCTACTTACAATGGAAAGACAATGTCCTGGACAGCTTCACAGTGACAAGTTGCAATGAGAGTCTCTTTGAAATCCGTGAAGGTGACACGATAAATGTGCGATTCTTCTGTTCCTACAAAAAACTGGTGCCCTTCCCCTCGAAGTGCGATAGAAGTGATGCCACCCTGCAACTGGATTTTCCTTTCAAAAGAAGCAAAAGGTGAAACAAATTCACTCAATCAATGAGTATGTACTTATTAACCATCTGAAGCATTATAGGGGATACAAATTAGGTATATGACCTGGGACACACCTTCAAGGAAGTGATACAATTCGAAAGGCAGAAGTTACTCACCATATTGGGTACCCACAGTCAGTGAAAGGAGAGGCAAGCTTAGGTTACTATATCAGAGAAGCTCCATCAGTGAGAGATAGTCTGAAATGGGTTGTACGGCATGGGTAGGATTTGGATAGAGAATATTCCAGGCAAGGTTGTGGGCACAAATAATCATAGCAATTAAATACTTTATCATTCTATTTCTGGGAAATAATCCTAAAGTCAGGGGAATAAAACCTTTATGTCAAGGATGTTATTATGCTATTTAAAGAGCGAAAAGTTGGAAGCAACCTAAATATCCAATTGTAATGGAATGGTTAACCGATCCATGGGATAGCAACTTCAAAGAATGTTCTTCAAAGAATATTTAATGGCCTAGCCATTAAAACCACATTCTAATTATGGAGTACATATATTTTTTACCACAATAATTTTAAAAAGATTACGTAGCAATATTGAAAATATTTACGATGTTCACATTAAGCAAAAATCAGAATGCAAAATTATATATAAAATTGTATTTATAAAATAAGTACAATTATTTTAAAATTTATATGAATAATGCAGACAAGAAGAAATAGCGAAATGTTAATAGTGGCTATCTTCAATAGAACTTCGATGGATTATTTTATCTTCTTCCACGTTTCAGATCCCCCTCGCTCCCCAAATGTTTGAGTATGCACTTTTTAAAAAAAGAGTATAGAAATGAATGAGGCCCTAGAAACCCAACCTTGCTCTGCAACTAATTTAGTTCTGACAATAAGAACTCAATGGGGGATGTTGTGCAAGGAACCAACACGGGAAATGCACATTTTACAAAGATTCATTTGTTGGTGGGACACAGAAGAGTAAATGAAACAAGGATAGACCACAAGCCATATCCCAGCTCCTTCACTAACAAGAGCTCTATGACTCTGGTCAAGTTGCCAGAAATCTCTGGGCTTGAGTTTATTCAACCACAGAATAATTCCTCCTGTGCAGGGTTGCGGTGAAGATTAAAGGTAATGGGGGTAAGATACAGGAGCCCTTAGTAGGGACAAGCCAGGAAATACTGGCTATTGTCACCCGGGCTCCCTGGAAGACAAGGTGAAGCCCAGGGCCCAGGGGCACGGCCAGGGATCTCTGCAGCCCCATGGTCTGTTTTATCACACTCCCTCCCTTTGCAGTCTCATGACTTCTCACATGAGCTGCTTTCTCGATCTCCTAAAACCCAAGGGGCCAGAAATCATGGCATCCGATTTGAGCCTATGCTGTCACACAGGGTTATTTTGGAGACATTTATAGCACAAACCTTGTGATAACTGCTTTGAGTCTAATTATCTTCATTACAATGGGACCACTTGTGTAGTAAAAATAAGGAGTGAAAATATCAGGGGGGTTGATTTACGATACTCACCTCACACATCCAGAGTCTACTCAACATTGTTCGTAAGTTGCCTCTCTCTCATTCCCCTTCATACAAACACAAAACTGGTCCAAATGCATTCTCAATGAGACCCATCCTGAGCACTGAATTTAAAACAGCAAGCTGTCCCCCGCCCCACTTCAAAACCTAGTCCCCCTGACTCTACATCCACCGTCCACATCACCCTCTAATACTGTGTACTTTACTTGTTTACTGTTTGTTGCCATTTCCCTCCTGCTGGAATGTAAGCTCCCTGAGGGCAGGATTTTTTTTCTTTGTCCTTTTTTTTCCGGTTTGCTTTATTCATTGATAGATCCCAAGCGTCTAGAATCATGCCTGGTACCTACTGAGTGCTCACTCAACAGAGATTTGTTTCAGTGAAGACAGCTAATGCTCATTTCTACAATGCAGGTGCAACCACCCCGACTCCCTTAGAGCTGGCAGAGGCCATGGGAGCATGTCTAGGAGCGTGTAGCTTCTGTTGAAGCCAAGTTCAAGTTCTGCCCCTCTGTGAGGTGACCTCTCCATGCCAAAAAGATCACTCCCTTCTCTGATCTTCTCTACAACATCCACGATATATTTTACTCAAGCTGGACCATGAGATTTGTGTTTATATATTATCTTCTATTACAGTGACTTTTCATTGTAACTTATCCCCAAACCAGACCGGAAGTTAAAATAAACCATATCTGATTTTTCCTTATTTTTTAAATAGCATCTAGCACATTTGTTTGGATGGAGGAGGTGCTCAATAAATACTTGTTAATGAAAATGTGTAAGGTTTTATTTCACTTTATTTTAATTAGATAAGTTATGAAAAGTACATAGCATAGTATCTGGCCCATAAAAATAGCTAGTGAATGTCAGCTATTTGTATTAAAACTTGTATTCAGATGCATTAACTACTAGCATGGTGCCCGGCACATAATAGGTACCCATTGCATAATAAAGTTTATTAAAAAAAACAATTTTGAAAGTTTGAAATTTGAGGTTATTGGTTGGATAAGTTTATAACAGCATATTTCCTCTGTCATGGCTCAGTGTAAATAAGAAATTACATATTTATTAGAAGGGCAGTAACCCGTGAGTAATAGTGGATCACTTTGGCTTAATTCAACATAAGCCATTGTGTTTTCATTGGCAAAGAAACCACCACCTATTGTCATTCCAACTACTCATTTTAACAGCAAGATGAGATTCTTTAACCAAATATCCCTTTGCCAATATCACTTAGTTACTGACTTCAAGCAAACCTCCCTCTGGTGGGTCTCTCCCCATCCCAGCCATGTGGGGCCTGGAACTTACTTGATGGGTTTGTAGCTGGGGCTTTTACAGAAGACCAGCAACCCGGCTCCAGAGCCCACCAACAAACCCCCCATCTTCAGGCATTTGATAGCCGACACTCCCTGGGGGGAGAAACAGCAGTGAGAAAAAGCCTAACTGTTTTCATCATTAAGAGTGAGTGTGTGACCTGACACAATGAGCGTGGCCAAGGCCAGGTCAATGCGGCCACATGTTGCTTGGACGAGCTCATGAAGCATTGCCAGTGATGGCCCCCCGGGCTGGCAAAAAGGGCTCAGGGCCGACAACAAGCTTGTGTGCCAGGAAGTAGCCCTCCAGGTCCTGCAAGGAGCAAACACAATTCACCAAACTTCCTCCCTTTAAAACCATCTGTGCGTTTTTAACCTATTACAAATTAACCCCTTTATATCCACTCAAATGCAGTTAGAGCATAAGCACAGCCTCGGCAACACTAGTTCTTCAGTGGCCATTGTTTTCACCAGAACTTAATTTGTGTAATGCAGAGACTATAGTCAACATCCAAAGAAAGCACAAAAGACTCCTTCTTGCTCACTTTTCTGAATTAAAGCATGCAGTATATAGTGTTAACAATTGAAGGAAACATTTAAATTCAAAGCCATCTTCACAGCTTGGGGATGTATCATGGCCATGTTATAGCACCTACTGTGAAGTTCTAATCTTAAAATGTGCATGACCAATATTTTATTTTAAAACATGCAATAATAATATAGCTAATGACTTTATAGATTTGTGCCTTAAGAAAGTCTGAATATTATTAAATAAATATAATGTCCGGTCAAGTTACGTTCAAGTGAATTTTGCCTGTTTTGGCTCAAAAGGTATTTCATGATGTTTGAGAAGAGAAACCGAGGCTCAAGAACATGAAGGCATGGACCAGAATCACACACTCTCCTCTCCTGCCCGCCCCCGGCTCCAGAAGCGTTGCAGCAGGACAATGGGATGAACGCCTGGCTCACGAGGAGACAACCCCGGTGAGTGAATATTCTCAGCATTTTTTCCGGGACTCGGGGAAGCAAGGGGTAGAGTTCAACAGAGCCTCAAAGTTACGTGTATCCAATTTCTAGATAAACTTTTTTGAAACTATAGAGGATATTGCTCAAGTGTGCAGGTTCTGGAGCCAGCCTGCCTGGGTTCAAATCTCAGCTCTACTACTCACTACCCAGGAGATCTTAAATGGTATGTGCCTCAGTTTCCTCATCTGTAGAGCAGGGATGAAAACGGCACCTATCTCATCAGATTGGTGGTGACAGTCAAAGAAAGGCAGGTGCTTTGCTCCATGTCTGACACGTCAACATTTGCTGAGCACGTACTACTTTTAATATTATTGTGACGATGATCATCATGTTCTTCTTGATTTTAGTGCTGATGCCTAATAGGTCCATTTGAAACCACTCCAAGTCTTTACCTTTCTAACCATAGAGCAAATATTTAAGTAGAGTTTCAAAATGGGTAAATGCCCACAATCACTTGATATTCGAACCAAACGTCTTCAATAATACCTCCTATCTGTTTGTCGTAATGAAAATTATTATCTTGGGGCTGGCTCCGTGACCAAGTGGTTAAGTTCATGCGCTCTGCTTCGGTGGCCTAGGGTTTCGCTGGTTCGGATCCTGGGTGTGGACCCAGCACTGCTCATCAAGCCATGCTGAGGCAGCCTCCCACATTAGCAGAACTAGAAGGACCCACAACTAGAATATATACAACTATGTACTGGGGGGCTTTGGGGAGAAGAAAGAAAAATCCACTAACTAAAAAAGAAAGAATTATTTTCTTTCCACTTGTATAAAAGTCACCTTGGAGCCATTGCTTTGTGGAATTTACCATCAGACCTAATTGGTTAGGAATTAAAGCATCCATAGTGCCACTCTGGATGGCACGTACGTAGAACACTAAGACAGCCAGCATCTTTTCTGGAGAGGCACTTAGACCCCAGGTGCTGGGGAGGCAAAAGTATCAAGATGAGTAGTTTTCATGAGTAGTGTTTTTTTTTTTTTTTTAATTAATGTTATGATAGATTACAACCTTGTGAGATTTCAGTTGTACATTTTTGTTAGTCATGTTGTGGGTACACCACTTCCCCCTTTGTGCCCTCCCCCCACCCCCCCTTTTCCCTGGTAACCACCGATCTGATCTCCTTATCAATATACTAACTTCCACCTATGAGTGGAATCATATAGAGTTCGTCTTTCTCTGACTGGCTTATTTCGCTTAACATAATACCCTCGAGGTCCATCCACGTTGTTGTGAATGGGCCAATTTTGTCTTTTTTATGGCTGAGTAGTATTCCATTGTGTATATATACCATATCTTCTTTATCCAATCATCAGTTGCTGGGCATGTAGGCTGGTTCCACGTCTTGGCTATTGTAAATAATGCTGCGATGAACATAGGGGTACAACGGACTCTTGAGATTTCTGATATCAGGTTCTTAGGATAGATACCCAGTAATGGGATGGCTGGGTCATAGGGTATTTCTATTTTTAACTTTTTGAGAAATCTCCATACTGTTTTCCATAGTGGCTGTACCAGTTTGTATTCCCACCAACAGTGTATGAGGGTTCCTTTTTCTCCACAACCTCTCCAACATTTGTCGCTCTTGGTTTTGGATGTTTTTGCCAATCTAACGGGTGTAAGGTGATATCTTAGTGTAGTTTTGATTTGCATTTCCCTGATGATTAGCGATGATGAACATCTTTTCATGTGTCTATTGGCCATATTTCATGAGTAGTGTTTTACGCAGTCCTTCGGTGGCGTCTCAGGAGTTGGGACTGGCAGAGCTCTAATCCCTGTCCTTCCTTAATCTGCTCTGCTTTGCTTTTGTCTGTTTAACATATTGGAATCTCTCTCCTAAAAATAACTCAAACAGCATTGGTGTAGACTATACCTGGATCTCCTGTGGGATTATTTCTAAGCTCATCTCTACCTATATTATAGCTTTCTCTGATTCTTAGGCATCACCTTAAAAGCTTGAATATTAAATGATGGTATGATTAAGAAAACTCTGACATCTTCCCAGGAACATGGTGCAATATTCCAAAGCCTCTTGGGAATATCTGCTAAGTGGAAAAGTATCTAAGCTTAGTTGGAACCATCTGTTTTATTATCAGACACGAGATAGGCAGATGCAGAACCCAGGACAAGCTTTCAAATTCAAAGCGTCTAGTACTGGAAACAGCAGCACTTACTCTGTAAAATTATCCTGAGATCAAAGGCTTTTTATTTTTGTTTCAATATCAAAGTCTCTCACTGGACTTTTAACCAGAATTGTTAGGAATTCTGCAAATATAAGCAATCAATAATTTCTAGGTCTTGCTCATGACTTAGAATGTTGGCTGAGGCTAAAATCTAAGATCTCGTTATTAGATTAGTAAAAAATCATATATACATATTCTTGTAGATCAAAGAGCACATGTCTCTTACATATGGCAACAGGGCTGCCCAAATGCTGGAACCAATGTGGTTACAAATCACAAGGCCACAGGTCCTGTGCTTTGAAGATGTGAAAAAAGGTATGGCTCTGATTCCCTAATTGAGGATACGTAGGAATATCTTTGCCCTGAATATAAACCAGAAATGAGGGCTTAGAGAACGAGTCAACACACCTTGCAAATGTAGGTGTGGCCTTGGGTGCATCACAGGCTTTTTCTTTTTTCCACAGACTCTTTCTTCTTTTATTTAAAAAAAAATTTTATTGAGGTTATGATAGTTTACAACCTGATGAGATTTCACTTGTACATTCTGGTTTGTCAGTCATATTATAGGTACACCACTTCACTCTTTGTGCCCGCTCCCCACCCTCCTTTCCCATGGTAACCACTAATCTGTCTTCTTTATCCATGTGTTTGTTTATCTTCCACATACGAGTGGAGTCATACAGAGTTTGTCTTTCTCTATCTGGCTTATTTTGCTTAACATAATACCCTCAAGGTCATCCATGGTATTGTGAATGGGATGATCTTATCCTTTTTTATGCATGAGTAGTATTCTATTGTATATATATATACACCACATCTTCTTTATCCAATCATCAGTCCATGGGCACTTAGGTTGCTTCCGTGTCTTGGCTATTGTGAATAATGCTGCGATGAACATAGGGGTGCATGGGTCTCTTTGAATTGCTGATTTCAAGTTCTTTGGATAGATAACCAGTAATGGGATGGCTGCGTCATATGTATTTCTATTTTTAATTTTTTGAGAAATCTCCATACTGTTTTCCATAGTGGCTGCACCAGATTGCATTCCCACCAGCAGTGTATGAGGGTTCCCTTTTCTCCACAACCTCGCCAACATTTGTTATTTTTTGTTTTGGTTATTTTAGCCATTCTAACAGGTGTTAGGTGATATCTTAGTGTAGTTTTGATTTGCGTTTCCCTGATGATCAGTGATGATGAGCATCTTTTCATGTGCCTATTGGCCATCTGTATATCTTCTTTGGAGAAATGTCTGTTCATATCCCCTGCCCATTTGTTGATCAGGTTGTTTGATTTTTTGTTGTTGAGTTGTATGAGTTCTTTATCTATTATGGAGATTATCCCTTTGTTGGATATATGATTTGCAAATATTTTTTCCCCGTTGGTGGGTTGTGTTTTTGTCTCAATCCTGTTTTCCTTTGCCTTGTAGAAGCTCTTTAGTCTAATGAAGTCCCATTTGTTTATTCTTTCTATTGTTTCCCTTGTCTGAGAAAACATGGTCTCTGAAAAGATCCTTTTAAGACTGATGTCAAAGAGTGTACTGCCTATATTTTATTCTAGAAGTCTTATGGTTTCAGGTCTTACCTTCAAGTCTTTGATCCATTTTGAGCTTATTTTTGTGAATGGTGTAAAAGAATGGTCTATTTTCATTCTTTTACATGTGGTTGTCTAGTTTTCCCAACACCATTTGTTGAAGAGACTTTCTTTTCTCCATTGTGTGTTCTCAGCTCCTTTGTTGAAGATTAGCTGTCCACAGATATGTGGTTTTATTTCTGAGCTTTCACTTCTGTTCCATTGATGTGTGTGCGTGTTTTTGTACCGGTACCATGCTATTTTGATCACTATAGCTTTGTAGTACATTTTGAAGTCAGGGATTGTGATGCCTCCAGCTTTGCTCTTGTTTATCAGGATTGCTTTAGCAATTCGGGGTCTTTTGTTGCCCCGTATGAATTTTAGGATTCTTTGTTCTATTTCTGTGAAGAATGTCATTGGGATTCTGATTGGGATTGCATTGAATCTGTAGATTGCTTTAGGTAGTATGGACATTTTAACTATGTTTATTCTTCCAATCCATGTGCATGGAATGTCTTTCCATTTCTTTACGTCATCATAAATTTCTTTCAGGAAAGTCTTGTAGTTTTCACTGTGTAGGTTTTTCACTTCCTTGGTTAAATTTATTCCAAGATATTTTATTCTTTTTGTTGCGATTGTGAATGGGATTGTGTTCTTGAGTTCTCTTCCTGTTAGTTCATTATTAGAGTATAGAAATGCAACTGATTTATGAAAGTTGATTTTGTACCCTGCAACTTTGCTATAATTGTTGATTACTTCTAGTAGCTTTCCGATGGATTTTTTTAGGATTTTCTATATATAAGATCATATCGTCCACAGACTCTTTCTTAGTGTAAATCTGTGCTGCCAGTGGAGGGAAGATATCACGAGAAAACTGCAGGGCAGAGCAGAGTTTGACGGTCTCTACTCACCAGACTGAATTTGTCCTTCGCAGGCCCAGTGTCTGCCAGCAGTTTAGTCCGAGGGTTCATTTTTAGGATATCGCCAGTTGTGGTGCCAAGGTAGAAAAAGCTGTCATCATCGGCCATCTGGGGATCAGAGAGAAAAAGACACTTGAAGACCTGGTTTTCCTCAGTGATGCCCATGAGCCCCTGATCAGGGATAGGATGGGCTTCCTCTGAAACCCCGTGAAGATCTGCAAAGGTGCTCATGGCTACTTCTGTTTCCTCAGACTCAAAGATGTATAAGAACAGCTCTGAGGGAAGGAGAATCTGGGTCAAACTCAGAACCGGAGGAAATATTAGAGTCCAATCAGCCCGTGCATTCACTTGAAGTCTACTCGTGTCTGATGTTAGTATGCATACCCCGCCAGTTCCAACTCCTGAGACACCTCCAAAGGGCTCCTAGGATAACGGTGTGCTCCTCCAAAGAGAACACACATGTGCTTTATCTCACATTTTCCAAAGGCTATATTCATAAAGTGACTACGCATTAAACAAGAGGAACAATTCAGTGGAGAATGGAGTTATATGTATGACTCCACGTTAAAAATATATGAAGGATTCTTCTTTATGGAAGAGACTGCATTTCAACAATGAGTTTCATTGTTAGAAACTTTATTTCTAGTGGCAGAAATAACATAAGCAACAGAGGGATGTGCTGTGGGCTCTGAGCGCCTCCTGGCTACACTGCTTCCCCTGAGGTGCAGCAGGTTTCTCCATCTGATAGCAGCCCAGGGCCCAGCAAGACAAGACCCAGAGCTGTGTCGAGGCAGCTCCTCTCTGACTTCTGAAAGGAGCTCCACAAGTGAGACTCTCCCTCACCTTTGCCTCCTCAACATCCCGTATGTCCAGACCTCCTCTCCCCTCCCCTCCCCCAGCCCCAGTTACATGTACACACACACACATCTTGGTCAGTACTGTTAACAAGAGCTTGTAATAATAGTTACTTATTTAAATAACACTTAAAGTAATACTTACTGTCACACTCATGACTATTCTTTTCATCTGTCCTGTTAAGCACTCCGTTGGCCAGATTTTTCTATTTGGGAGATCCAGTTCCCATACTCGAATTGTCCCACTATAGAAAAGAAACTCAAATCAAAGGGGTACTCATTTAATAAGTACTTCGTATCTTCTCTGTGTCCTTATTCTCTTGAAGGAGAAGTGGAAGGGAAGAGAACCAGACATATCTGAGGGTCGTTCCAGCCTAGCGCTCTGCCTGAGATCTTCTTTTCAATCCTCATGACCACCCTGGGAGGCAGGTTTTATGATCCCCCGTTCCCCAAGTTGGAAAGCGCAGAGCCTATACGCAGCAGAGTAAGGATTCACACCCTGTTCTCTCTCACTTTGAAGTGCACACTCTACCCACTATAATGAAAACAGACAAACAAATAAACAAGTAAACACATGAAGAGCAAATCAGAGATCATTAAGTACGTTTCTTTCGAGGTAGTGAGCTGTGAAGCCAGCCCTTGTGGTCTAGTGGTTAAGATTCAGCGCTCTCACTGTGGCGGTCCAGGTTCGTTTCTCAGTCAGGGAACCACACCACCCATCTGTCAGTTGTCATACTGTGGTGGCTGTGTGTTGCTGTGATGCTGAAAGCTATGCCACTGGGACTTCACCTACCAGCAGGGTCACCCATGGTGGACAGGTTTCAGCGCAGCTTCCAGACTAAGACAGACTGGGAAGAAGGACCTGGCCGCCCACTTCTGAACAATTTTGCCGTGAAAATCGTATGAATAGCAGCAGAGTGATACAGTGCCAGAAGGTAAGAGGATGGCACAGAAAGACTCAGCAGGGTTCTTCTCTGCTGTGCACAGGTCACTAGAGTCAGAATTGACTCGATGGCACTAACTACAACAAATTGAGTAGCGAGGAATTTTTTTAAAGAGAAGTGCTTCATTATAGAGAGTCCTGTCTTCAAGGAAGAGAAACGAGATGAAACAACCAGAAGTCAAACAAAATCAGTACCCGACACAAGACTTGGCATACGGTAGGTACTTAATCATTGTATGTTTAGTTAATCTGAATTAATAATTGTGTAAAAATATCATAGTCAGTATCACCAAAACTTCAGCTAATATCCCAAGGCAGCAAAGATTAATTTAAAAATATACTGATCAAATTTAGTCGCCCTTTTCTTTATAAGCTGAGTAATGCACATAGTAAGTGCTCAGTAAGTATTTTGAATGTACCTCCCAATTTTTTTTTTAATCAGCTTTTCCATGGCCTTCTTGGTAAATGTTATTTGGATGCTGAACTATTAGAATTTGTAGGACATCTCCTGGGGGTCAATATAACAGAATACCTGAAATTGGGACCATCATGGAGAACCCAGGGTATATGGGAACCACACTAGAAATCTTACTTAAGTGCTAAGTTTTTCTGTTATCAGTGTCACATGAAATTAAAGCAGACCTAGAATATAGATTGTCTTAAAAAATATTTTTTTGGGGGGCTGGCCCCGTGGCCGAGTGGTTAAGTTCGCGCGCTCCGCTGCAGGCGGCCCAGTGTTTCGTTAGTTCGAATCCTGGGCGCGGACATGGCACTGCTCATCAGACCACGCTGAGGCAGCGTCCCACATGCCACAACTAGAAGAACCCACAACGAAGAATACACAACTATGTACCAGGGGGCTTTGGGGAGAAAAAGGAAAAAAATAAAATCTTTAAAAAAATATATATTTTTTTGGTTTGGTTTAAATTCAAGTTTGACTCCTGGAGAAACGTTGTCCACGGACATCAGAATGGGCTGATGCCCGCTGTGTAAGCCTCCTCTGAGGAGCAGAAAGAGCCCCATAAAACCAGTCACTCTGCAAACCCGAAGGGAGCTGAGGAGCTTCGCGGTCACCAGCAGCCTCTGAAGAGGGAGTGGGACGTGGTCAGCCGCTGTAGGATCAGAGTACTGTCCTAATAAGATTCACTCCTCAGGGGCTGGCTTTCATGTCAACCAGTTAGTTTCATGGCCTCTGAATAAATCCTTCCTCATAATTAACCGTGAAGCAAATGCTGCATTTCACAAGGTGGGGACAGGAAACAGTACAGACGTAGAGCAGAACAAATTCCTTACTCCGGCTGGAAGAGCAACCAACGGTGTGTGCCCTTCCCGGGTGGGACACCAGAGGTGGGTTGAAAAGGATAGTTCCACCGGGCATATACTTCAACACTGCATTCACAGATTTCTCACCTTTGAACTGGTATACGACATTAAAGAGGATGCTTTTAGACGGGTTTAACCTTCAGACTCCAAACAGGGCCCTGATTGGTGAATCTGTAAATTAATTTCTTCTGTTAGACAGATGCTGGCCTCTGTTCAGACCTTCGGCTTGGCCTCTGTTAGCTGGTGAGAGCTGGCCCTACTGGAAATTATCTCATATGGCTAACAGTGAAACATTTGAAAATTCCTGGCACAGTTCATCCACAGTTATTTCATGAGACCTAAATTAAGAGCAGGTGGTAAGAAACATCAACCAGTAAGTGAACCTGTGCAATTGTGCAAATTACTCTGAGTATGGTGTTATCAGTAAGGAACACACCAGAACCTCAAATGAGTTTAGTAGATAAGCAGAGCCTTTTCAGTAGGAAGCACAGAATTTTCAAATAACCATATTTAAAAGACTTTCAGCTAAAAGGATGACTGGACTACAAAATAATGAAATGTGTGACGTATGATATTTTTTCCAAGACTAAAAACGTGTTCCCTCAAATTAGAATCACCATGTTTTCAGCACAAGCAAATGCAGTGGTCTCTGAGTACCAAAAACCCCAACTGCAGACACGTACTTCCCAGCAGTAACGAACATCTCATCCCGGCACCTCGAGAAGATCACTGTGGTGGCATTCCCGACGTTGAGGCCGGCAGCGGGACTGCCGCAGATGGCATCTCTCTTGGCTATGCTCCACACCACCACACTGCCAAACGAGGGGGAAAAAGCAGTCAGGGGAAAACAGGCTTTCAAAGTAAGAAACAGCTCTTTTAGTGGTTCTAGAAAGAAAGAAATAATAGCAAAGCAGTTCACTTACAAAGGAGCAAAAGAACTACACTGACCCCCAGAAATCTCCTCAGTCACACTGGGTATTCGAAGAAGAATGGGTGACACTTAAGTTTTGAAGGAAAATGATGATGAGGCTAGAAACCAGTGAGCCCATCCATCAAGTCTGACGCTAAAACAAAGGCATTTCCAGACATGCAAGGCATAAAAGTTTACCACCCAGTTATCTCATGTAAAAAATTTCCTTGGGGAAGTATTGCAGCCAAAAAAACAAACAAAAAAAGCAATAAAAGAGGATGACATAAGGTTCTCAAACTTGAACGTGTATCAGAATCACCTGGAGGGCTTGTTAAAGCAGAGACTGTTAGGACCGACCCCTGCAGTTTCTGATTCAGGAGATCTGGGGTGGGCCTGACAATTTGGTTTTCTAAAAAGTCCCAGGTGGTGCTGACGCTGCTGGTCTGGGGACCACACTTTGAGAAGCAGCCCTTTAGATTACATTTCCTTCTTTCTGGGTGCAATCATACAACTTAGTCGTAAATTGAACAGTGCTTGGCTAATAATACCAAAAATGCTGGGGAGGATAACATTAATGCAAAAAAGTTTCATAAAGGTTACATAGGTTACATAAAGGCTACGTAATACTATAAAAAAAATACATGCACACACAAACTGGCCTCCCTTCTGTTCCTCCGGCTCTGTGTTGAAACCAGCTGGTTTGGGTAGAATGGACCCTCCCACAGGTTCAGGGTTGACCCCTTGTCCAAAACCAATTGGCAGAACCCCATCCTCCTCACCACCTGACTATTCATGGATGGGCATATTGCATTTTCCTGGTAAGCAAGATTGGTTTTCTTCTTGTTTAGAAGAGAAACTTTCTTTAGGATATTTTTCTCAACATCCCCCCAATTTTCTGCAAGCAAATTTTAGATAGCCTAAAGTCAAGTTTGAAATTACAGAGGAAACAAACAGTTTTGCAGATTAACCTTGGTTAAGGGGCCATTTTTTCTCCCCCAAGGCCGGGGCTTGGCATCTCTCTGGCAGGGGCTAGGGGTGCAGCGGCCTAATTGCCAAGCTCCCAGAATCTCTGGGGGTGGACCCAAGTGTCAGTAGTTTTAAACTTTCCTCAGGTGATTCCAGTCTGCATCCAAGATTGAGAACAACTGCTTTAAGTTGAGCTAAGAATGTTAATAGATGATTCTGGATACATTGCTCATGAAAAACAGTCAAGTGGGATGGCCCAGGGAAGGTGTGACTACTTATGGCGAGGGAATGACTATTAAAGGAGGAAATCTCATGAAAATTTTGTTGATTTACTGAATATTAAGAGAGCTGTCACTATATAACTACACACAAATGTAAATTTCGTTTGTAATAAACCTGTGAAGCTCAAACAAGAAAATATCTGTAAAACTGCACCAAAGTACTAAATCCTACACAAACCTCAGTGTTCTTATTTTTCTTCTGCAGACTATGTTCCTTTAGCTTTTGCTTAGGAATATGTACTGTGTTGATTGTTCTTCTGAATATAATTCATTTAAATATTTACGTTTCCCCCCAATTTCATTTGAATGTATTCTCTGCCTACTAAACTTGACTGTGAGTTCCTTTTGCCTGTGAGGGCAAAGATCCCTTCTTGGCGAGGCAGGTTACAAATGCCACCTCTGGAGTCACACTGCCAGGGTTTGTCTCCCAGCTCTGCTACTTACTAGCTGGTGACTTTAGTTCCCCGTCTGTCATATGGCCCCGACAGTTCCCACCTCATGGAGATGATGCAAAGTGCTCAGCACACACCTGTCACATAGTAAGTGCTCCAAAAAGATTAGCTGTTGTCTATGTTGATGATGACGATGATGCTGATGCAACAAGGATGACGTCATCTTTCCTTTACAGCAGTGGTTCTCAAATTTAGCTGCACATTAGAATCACCTGGGAAGCTTTCACAACTCCTAAGGCCCAGGCCAATCAATCAAACTCTCTGAAGGGGGAACCAAGTATCGGTAATTTTCTAAAGCTCCACAGTTGATTTCAATGTGCAGCCAGGATTGAGAACAACTGACCTATGGTATTTTCCTCATAGGCTTTTCACACAACACACACTCCAATATAGACAGGCCAAAGAGAATGTGTCGGGGGAGAGGGTACTTGACACGTCTGGAAATATGCCTCGTGGAAAATAAGTAAATATGTTTAGTTCATTACCTTCCATCATCTGGGCCTCCCAGTGATACCAAGTACAAATCATTTGGCGAAAAGGCCAGAGCTTCGATTTTGCCCTTGTGAAGTGACAGCCGTGCAATCAGTTCCCTTTTCTTATAATCCCACAAAATGATATCTGCCTGGGGGCAAGAATACACTGTCAGATCAGAGACGGGCTTTAAAAGAATCTGAGGAGATAGCTAGCGCTCTCCGTGAAAAATAATCAGTAATGTCACTTTTCTAGAAATTAGATCAAGTCTTACAAACGCGATAGCAACAAAATGGAAACAGCTTCAAGCAGGGACTTTTGTTCCTAAGCAGTTATCAGTCACAAGCTGCAACACCTGGTGTAAAAACACCAGACTAGACCCCTTCGCT